>NC_037536.1:14572630-14581686 GCF_001531365.2 Cynara cardunculus var. scolymus | reverse complement strand
ACAAAAACTCTTAAAAACATTTTTTTATGCACGAAGTATTGTTTATTGATGCATATTACTTAAAATTTAAGATTACAAGTAAATTATGCATAAATATAACTTATTAAAGCTCCATACTTGAATTCGTCTAACTAACTGCAGATAAACATAATCAAATATTTTTATTTTTGAATAAAATATAAAATTGAAGATATCATAAAATTTTGACATAATAAATTGATATTAGTATCAAATTAACTATTTAAAATTCCTATTTTTTGTATTTTTAAGTCAATTTTTTTATTATAATATAATTTTCTTATAAAGATACTAATTAATTATTTTGTTAAAATTCGATAATTATCTTAATTATATTTTATATTTTTTATATTTTAAAATGAGATGTTTATCCTCTATTTGCTTATATTTATCCGCAAACATGAAGCTTTAATAAGTTATATTTATGCATAACTTACTTGTAATTTTGAATTTTAAGTAATATGCATCAATATACAATAATTCATGCATAAAAAATGGTTTTTAAAAGTTTTTGTCAAATGTTTTATAATATAGTATAGATTCTAGTTAATTAAAACAACCACTACTAAAAAGTTTGGTTTTTCCGACGGCAAAATCCGTCGGAAAAACAACTATCCTACAGATTTTGCCGTCGAAAAAACCCCCGCCGCTAAATGCATTTTCCGACGGAATTTCCGGCGGATTTGTATTTTCCGACGAAAATATCCGTCGGAAATCCGTCGTGCAATTTTATAATATGTTATCCATTGCTCGGGTTAATTAGAAGTAATATAAAATGGAATTAGATTTACCGACGGAATTTCCATCGGAAATCCGTCGGTAAACTTTTTCCATTTTCTTCCAAAATAATAACCGGTTTTTATTTCAAAAACAAAAATAGCATTTTTCCGATGGATTTCCGACGGAAATTCCGTCGGTAGTTATATTTTAAAACTTTTTTCCTAATTTAAAATATGAAAACATTTTTTATTTTTAATGGAATGAAAATATTTACCTACGGATTTTCCATCGGAAGTCCGTCGGAAATCCGTCGAAAAATCCGCCAGAATTTTTTTAAATAAAACTTATATCTAATTATTTACCGACGGATTTTCCGCCAGAAATCCGTCGGAAATTTAGCTGGTACAGGAAAAAAAACCAAAAAACCAAAATATAAAATTCTAAAATATAAAGATCATGTAATTAAATACAAATATACAATACACAAATATGTCATAAATACCTAATATGATTATCCGGACGAAATATTATACATATATAAATTCGATTGATAACGCTAGTTCACAAATACACTATATTAAATCTATTGCGGCGGGGTAGGCGGAAACTATTGAGATTGTGTAAACCTCTTCATCATATCCATCATGTCTGCATGCTCTTTCTTCCGGATCTCATCTTCCCTGTTTCAGATCTCATTTCGGCGAAGAAGTTCCTCAATCTCCTTCTGTCGGATCTCATCTCGAGTATGCATTTCTTGAATTTGGGATTGTAGGTTGTTAATTAACTACAAATACAATAAAACGTTAAAATTTCTAATAAGTATAAATGAAATAAATAAACATCAAAGGATAAAGAGGTACACACCTGACTATCTACATTAGGCGATCCACTCGAATTTGCTTGTGGTTTAAAAAAATACTACCAGTCAATTTCGGCAGCTTAACGACTGTAAATGAAATGTTTCCAACTAAAACAATCCTAATATTTGTCCAACAAATGACAACCCAAACTATATATATATATATATATATATATATACATTCTAACTTAAACAATCATAACGTTTGCCCAACAAATGGCAACCCAAACTAGATAGAAATATATATCACACACACATACACTAACATTTTAACTTAAATAATCCTAACGTTTCTCCAACATATGACAACCCAATATAGAGTTTGAAGTTATATATAGGTATTGTAAACTTACCGCAACCCGGCTACACCTCGAAGTCACGTACTCCCCTCGTGACCCGCAACCTAAAGATGACTCTGTATTCGACCTCTTCTTATGCGTGTGATCGAAGAGTTCCAAAGCGGACGGTGGCACGCCATTTTTTGCCTTCGTCTACATAGTAGCAAGTAATAAAAAATATGTTAATTGTATCATATTAAAAATCAAGCTACTAAAGTAATCGATATTAAATCCAAAAATCCAACTACTTCGACACTGAAAACTGAACTTAAGTTCCCATTCCTATCTAATCGTTTATACATCCATCATCTATTGGTATTAGTCGACATAGCTACAAAAAATATGCATCAAACTTAATATCATTAAAGTCTATAAAAAATATATATATCTTTATAATTATAGATTGAATCATTACCATTTGATTTAAAGTAAATTGTAGTTATAAAAAATAAAGAGATGCAAGTTAAATTTAGGTGAAAGATTCCTTGTGCATGAGTTGGAATTGAAACTTGAA
This sequence comes from Cynara cardunculus var. scolymus, assembly GCF_001531365.2. Classification (NCBI taxonomy): domain Eukaryota; kingdom Viridiplantae; phylum Streptophyta; class Magnoliopsida; order Asterales; family Asteraceae; genus Cynara; species Cynara cardunculus. Next base: position 14,579,237 of record NC_037536.1, on the reverse strand, counting down.
ACCATAACCTTAACCTACAAGGCTCTTATCAAAATAGCCAAAAAGATATACAAATGTTTTTTTATTTTTTTCCTAACAAGATATATATATATATATAGACTTGGGATCATGTGAGACCAAGAGTTTTTCATGAGACCCGTAAGACCAATTCTCAACCCTTGGATTAGATCTATAATCTCAATATTTATAATCACAAAATTGTAACGAGATTTCTCAATAATTACAAAATTGTCACCGTACAACTTTAAACCATTAGATCATTAGCTTATAAAGTTGATCAATGAACATAAATTGGTCTCACGGGTCTCACGAAAAACCTTTGGTCTCACGTGAACCCAACCCTATATATATATATATATATATATATGTTTAAAATTTCTGACGTATTTCCGATGGAATTTACTTTTTTTAAACAAAAATTAAATTCCGTCGGAAATTTTAAAAGGAAAAATGTTTTTATTTTTATTTTTTTCTTACAAGATATATATAGAGTATAGATATATATATGGGAAAAGTACAATAAAAACCAATGAACTTTCTTGTTTGGAATGATTAAGTCCTTGAACTTTTTTTTGGAACAAATAAGTCCTTGGACATTCCAAAACATGTTAAATAAGTCATTGAACAATTTTTTGGAACAAATAAGTCCTTGGACATTCCAAAACATGTTAAATAAGTTCTTGAACAATTTTTTGGAACAAATAAGTCATTGGACATTCCAAAATATGTTAAATAAGTCCTTAGACATTTCAAAAAATGTTAAATAAGTCATTGGACAATTTTTGGAACAAATAAGTCATTGGACATTCCAAAAAATGTTAAATAACTCCTTGGACAATTTTTGGAACAAATAAGTCATTGAACAATCCAAAACATGTTAAATAACTTCTTGAACTTTTATAAAACATGTTGGATACATTCTTATGACTTGTACAACTAGTTAAAATGATAATTATTTTTTTGTAAATGTAAGTACTTTTTTGTTATATTTGTTTAATTTTATAGATCTAAATACTTTTTGGTTCAAAAAATATTTAGGGGMTTAATCGTTCAAAATAYGAATGTTCATTGRGTTTTTTTCCGGATTTTTTTCACTATTTTACCACTTTATTTTTTTCAARAAGTTATTTAACATRTTTTGGATTGTTCAATGACTTATTTGTTCCAAAAATTGTTCAAGGACTTATTTAACATTTTTTGGAATGTCCAAGGACTTATTTGTTCCAAAAATTGTTCAAGGACTTATTTAACATATTTTGGAATGTTCAAGGACTTATTTAACATGTTTTGGAATGTCCAAGGACTTATTTGTTCCAAAAAAAAGTTCAAGAACTTAATCATTCCAAACAAGAAAGTTCATTGGTTTTTATTGTACTTTTCCCTATATATATATATGAAGGTTTAAAATTTTCGACAGATTTCCGACGAAATTTATTTTTCTTTAAATAAAAATTAAATTCTGTCAGAAATTTTAAAAGAAAAAAATGTTTTATTTTTTATTTTTTTCCTAACAAGATATATATAATGGTTTAAGATTTCCGACGGCCCGTCGGAAATCCGTCAGAAATTTTAAAAGAAAAAAATGTTTTATTTTTTTCCTAACAAGATATATATATATATATAAAGGTTTAAAATTTCCGACGGAATTTAAATTTTTTGATTTTTTGAATAAAAATTAAATTCCGTCGGAAATTTTAAAAGAAAAAAATGTTTTTTTTTCCTAACAAGATATATATAGAGAATAGATATATATATAAAAGTTTAAAATTTCCAACGGATTTCCGACGGAATTTATTTATTTTTAAATAAAAATTAAATTCCGTCGGAAATTTTAAAACAAAAAAATGTTTTTTTTTTAATTTTTTTCATAACAAGATATATATATATATATATATTTATATATATATATATTATAGATATATATATAAAGGTTTAATTAGCGTTAATCAAAAACATTTTCCGACGGATTTCCGACGGAATTTGATTTGTTTTTATTGTCGAAAATCCGTCGAAAAATGTTTTTGATTAACGCTAATAAATTTTTTTAAATAAATTAGACAACTTTTGTGACGGTTTTGAATAAGTAAAAAATCCGTCACAAATCCGTTGAAAAACCGTTTTAAATAATTTTAATTTTTTTTTCCAAAAAATTCAGTGGGGGATTTGTGGGGATCTGTGGCGAATATGGATAAAAGTTGACTTTTTTAGGATCCATCGGAAATCCGTCGGAAATATTTCCGACGGAAATTCCGCCAGAAAAATCCGTCGGTGATACTTTTTTTTTTAGTAGCGAACATCATATACAATAATTTATCTGATAAGCACTAATAAACGCTAACCGGATAAGATTTTTGGTCCTTATCATCTCTCTCACCACGTAAAATTCTGAGTCTTTGTCATATACATCCAGGTTAAGTAAAATAGTAAATGCGTAATTAAATGGGGATGGGAAGAAGTTACCATCGACTTTCTTGGAAGCTTCAAATGCGAAGAATAAAAGTTGATGAGCGAACTTGGTATATAAACGCCCATTGGCACATTCAGAAAGGAAACTCATTCCATTCCGTTCCATCTCATCAATCACTTTTTTAGGGTTTTAACAATGGTTAATGAAATCCAACCACACGACTTTGGAATTATGCTTTACAACATAAGCACCACCACCCTCACCAAAGCTCAAAAACGATGGCGTCTTGCATACTTCACCATTCATTTCTCCAACACCCTCATTTCCATCGCCAAAAACCTCGTCGTTGTCTCCAACAAGCTCCCCATTTCCCAACTCATCCCTTCCCCTAATTCCTATTCCATCGTTGAAATCATCCCGCCTAAACCGGACCCCGATTCGTCGGGTTTCTCCCGTGTTAATCACGTGCACCTCGTCGAGACGGTGAAGACCAAAGATTTGAAAAAGCTACACAAGTTGGGTGGGGTCGAGGGTGTGGCGGAAGCTCTCGAAACAAATCTCGACAGTGGAATAAACTGTCGGGATTTGAACGAAAGGAAAAGCATTTTTGGTTCGAATACTTACGAAAAACAACCTCCGAAGGGGTTTCTTTTTTTCGTGATCGAGGCTTTTAAAGACACGACCATTGTTATATTACTGGGTTGTGCTGCTCTTTCGCTTGGATTCGGTATCAAAGAACACGGAGTCGAAGAAGGATGGTATGAAGGTGGCAGCATTTTCATTGCAGTTTTTCTGGTAATCGTTGTATCCGCAATTAGTAACTACAAACAAGAGATCCAGTTTGATAATTTGTCGAAAATAAGCGATAATATCAAGATTGACGTTGTTAGGGAAGGGAGGAGGCAAAATATATCGATCTTTGATATCGTAGTTGGAGATGTTGCGATTCTGAATATTGGAGATCAGATTCCAGCAGACGGGTTGTTCGTAGATGGGTATTCGTTGCTGGTCGATGAATCGAGCATGACGGGCGAGAGTGAAAACATAAGCGTTGATGCCGTCACTAACCCATTCTTGTTCTCGGGTTCTAAAGTGGCAGACGGGCATTGTCGGATGCTTGTGTTATCAGTCGGGATGAACACGGCTTGGGGAAGGATGATGAGCTCGATAACGGGTGATTCTAACGAGCAGACGCCATTACAAGTTCGTCTCAACAAACTCACTTCTTCCATCGGAAAGGTAGGCCTTGCAGTCGCTTTCCTAGTTCTTGTCGTTATGTTAATTCGTTATTTCACCGGAAACACAGAAGACAATGACGGTAAACGAGAGTACAACGGGAGACGCACAAATATAAGCGAAGTATTTGATTCCGTTACACGTATCTTCTCGGCGGCAGTCACCATTGTGGTGGTGGCAATCCCCGAAGGTCTGCCGCTAGCCGTCACCCTCACTCTTGCGTATTCCATGAAAAGAATGATGGCGGATCAGGCGATGGTTAGAAAGTTATCCGCCTGTGAGACCATGGGTTCGGCCACTGTTATATGCACCGATAAAACGGGCACTTTGACTACGAATAAGATGACGGTCACGAAGTTCTGGCTTGGCCTTGAGTACATAGAAAAAGATTCTTCCGATGTAATAGCCACGGACGTCCGTGAACTTCTTCACGAAGGAATCGGTTTGAATACTACAGGTACAGTTTTCAAATCGGGTTCAGATTCTGTTCCTGAATACTCTGGCAGTCCAACGGAAAAAGCGATGTTATCGTGGGCTGTTGCGGATTTGGACATGGATATGGAGAAACTGAAACAAACTTCAACTGTTCTTCATGTTGAGACCTTCAACTCGAAGAAGAAACGAAGTGGGATTTTGATTAGGAGAGTGGCGGATAACGACATGAATGTGCACTGGAAAGGAGCTGCAGAGATGGTACTAGCAATGTGTTCAAAGTATTATCAGAGCAACGGGTGCATAAAGACAATAGATTCCGATGAAAGAACACAACTGGAGAATATAATCGAAGGAATGGCAGCAAGTAGTCTCAGATGCATTGCTTTCGCGTATAAGAAGGTTTTAGAACATAAGGAAGATGGTGCGGTTTATCGAACGCTAAGTGAAGAAAGGTTAACTTTGCTAGGGATTGTTGGCCTGAAGGATCCATGTAGACCAGGAGCCAAGAAAGCTATAGAAACTTGCCGGTCTGCCGGAGTCAACATCAAGATGATCACTGGAGACAATGTTTTCACGGCAAAAGCCATAGCCACGGAATGCGGAATACTGGAAGTCAGTCAACAAGATTGTGAAGGAGAAGTGGTGGAAGGTGTAGAGTTCCGGAATTACACAGATGAAGAGAGAATGCGGAAAGTCGACAGTATCAAAGTGATGGCAAGATCTTCCCCATTCGACAAGCTTCTGATGGTTCAGTGCTTGAAACGGAAAGGTCATGTGGTTGCCGTCACTGGCGATGGGACCAACGATGCACCAGCACTCAAAGAAGCAGATATAGGGCTTTCAATGGGGATTCAAGGCACCGAGGTGGCGAAACAAAGCTCGGATATCGTCATCTTAGATGACGATATTGCCTCCGTTTCGACCGTATTGATGTGGGGTCGGTGCGTATACAACAACATCCAGAAGTTCATTCAATTCCAACTCACGGTAAATGTTGCAGCTCTTGTTATCAACTTCATTGCAGCGGTTTCTAGCGGTGATGTTCCGCTAACAGCAGTCCAACTGTTGTGGGTGAATCTAATCATGGATACTTTGGGTGCTTTAGCACTTGCCACAGAACGGCCAACCAATGAACTCATGAACAAGCCACCAGTGGGTAGAGTCGAGCCCCTCATAACAAACATCATGTGGAGAAACCTGTTTGCCCAATCTCTCTACCAGATAATAATTCTATTGACCTTCCAGTTCAGGGGTAAGACAATCTTTAATGTGAACGAGAGCGTGAAAAACACGATTATCTTCAACATTTTTGTTTTCTGCCAAGTGTTCAACGAGTTCAACTCGAGGAAGCTGGAGAAGAAAAACATATTCAGAGGTATCCATACAAACCGATTGTTTCTTGGAATCATCGGGATGACGATCATTCTTCAGGTTGTGATGGTGGAGTTCCTAAAGAACTTTGCCGACACGGAGAAACTGAATGGAATGCAGTGGGGAATCTGTATTGCGATTGCAGCTCTATCATGGCCTATCGGATGGATTGTGAAGTTGATCCCAGTACCAGATAAACCATTTCTAAACTACATAAGGCACTAGCTTAAACCAAGAAGGATATGAGGTCCGATTTTGGGTTGCAGGTTGCCTGCTTTGCACCTTTTTTTCAGCTCAACAAAGGAATTCTCAGAAGATCACTCCTATTGTTTTTGGTTCCTATAACTATATCAAGTTTATAAGTTAATTTATGTTATCTCCCTTGTATTGACCTGCATATATATCTATTCTATACTACATTAATAACCATTTAAACAAAAGTCTTAAGTACAAGTCTTAAAACATAGATTACTATCATTTTGTGCAAGAATTCAAAAATGTCTTAATTACAAATTATTTTGCACAATGTACAAGTYTTTTATGCAAGGATTTCCACAACACCAAATCCTTAAGGGAATGCTTCAGAGCGTGCTTTTTCTTACAGACTTCTAAATTTCTGCGTATCTGATCTCAAGCGCCAAAACAAATCTAGATTAGATAGAGTTAGCTTTCTTCTTTCACAGACCTCGAATAGGTAACAATGGTGGTTTTGATGTATCACCTTGATCAACTTGTAGATCTGATCGAACAGATTTCTTCTCAAACAGTCTTCAAAACCGATTTGATGTATCACAAACTCATCTATACATATAACCCCCTCCTCCCTGATGTTGTTCTTCAAAATAGATTCAAGACTAAATCATTTTTTCACACTCTCCTTCCATCGCTCTCCATCGATTCACTACTGTGTTGATTCACTATCTTTCTGATCCAGGTAATTTATTTTTGTTTCCTCTTTTTGTTGTTGTTTCTTCCTTCTGTGTGTTGATTCCTTTTCACTTCTGTTTTTTCTTTTTGTCTCCTGTGCTTAAAAGGTGTTTGAGGAAATGCCTCAAAGACGTTTATTTTGTTTACATATTTTTTTTGTTTAGGTTGTTTAGAGCTTGTTAGTTGCAGTAATAGTTGGGAGGTTTATTTTGGTTACATTTTTTTGTTTAG
>NC_037536.1:14548605-14571760 GCF_001531365.2 Cynara cardunculus var. scolymus | reverse complement strand
TGTTTAGGCAGTGTTATATTTATCTGCCTATCTTTTGTACTGACAGGCAAGCTTTCATTTGTGCAGTCTTTTGGTAAAAATCAAGTGATTGTCCGAATAGATTTTAAAGATAGGAAAATTTGAGTTTAGAGTGATAGAAAATCATCTCTCTTCTTTCTGATTATACACTCTAGATGGATTCATGACCTATGAAAAAGTTCTATTTAGATCTTGTCCACTCATGTCAGCCTTAAYTTGCCTTGAGCTGATARTGGTGGCACAATCTTATCACCCCATATTGATTAAGTCACTAAACAGCCTGAAATAGTCACCTTGGTCACAGTTCGATAGATTTGCAAACAGATTGTCAAACATGAATACATTGAAAGTCAAGCTGGACATACCTTGTTCATAAAGTTTTATTTAACAAGGTCATTGATTCTCATTATCTTTGTGGCTAACATAATCCTAACAAAAGACGACTTAGAAAAATCTTAAAAATAAAGACATTTCTTGCACATTTCTTGCATTAAAGTTTGAAATTAAAGGTCGACCTCCCAAAGGATTTTTGGGAATGGCTGATCGAGAGATGGAATTGCAAACTGGTGTATCTACCGAAAACTTTGGCAGATTTGTATGGCCAAGTTACTTAGAGGAATGACCCTTTTTAAGTGTTTGATCGCCTTGAACTAATGTAAATAATGAATTTTTTGTATAGGTTTGTATGGAAAAACTACATTGGAGGAACAACCACTTAATTATGTCTCAATGTGGTTCCAAGGGATCCCTTATCAATATTAGCCGGATGATTGCATGTGTTGCTTAGCAGTTAGTGGAGGCCAACGTGCTCCAAATGGATTTAGCCAACGTGCTCCAAATGGATTTATCAATCGAAACCTTCCCCATTCTCAAAGAATGTCAAAGACCCCTGTTGTATGTCTTGTGCCTCTCATGGTTTTTAAGTTGAATATTACTTGCTTTATATTTATTTCTTCGGTTTTTTAAGGGACATTTAGATTTGCTTTTTAAGAGACATTTATATTTGAATAGGTGTAGCGTCTYTTCCTCGAGACTTTAGTCCCAACAAGTAATCAACTTTATTGCTTYGATGAATCCAGTTTCATGGCTAATACAHTGTATTAACCGATAACTTTATATATTAGTTGACTTGCAAAATGATCACACAAACTCATGATTCAAGGCCAAACTAATGTTTCAGAATTGTGATTCATCCGCGCTGCATCGCGCGGGTACACCACTAGTGTATATATATATATATATATATATATATATATATATATATATATACATACATATATCTCACAAGGTTCTTAATTTCTTATGGTGTATTCTTTTTCTGGGTTGTCATCTTGATTGATCGTTGAACCTGGGATCAAAACCTGCAAGTACTAAGGTTTCTTTCATTCTTTAGTTATATACAAATTTCCTCCAGACTTCATTTTACCTGGTTCTTCTTCATTGTTCCACCTCAAGTAAATGGTATCTACAGACATAGAAAACGAATCGTACCTTAATCAGACATCACGGCGTTCCAACTGTTGACGAAACTAGTAAAGCACTACTTCATGTTGAGATGTATGTGGTGGGTATGTACAAATGCAAATGAACACTCTATGCATTTGTCCTAACACATACACACAAAAGGAGCAGCTCTACAAGAAAACCATCATCATATCAAGATAGCATTTGATGCTCAGGTTATAATTGAAATTATATATACCAGTAGTTCTTTCCAGAAACATCTAAGAACAATATATAGTTGTGCACAGCCATAGTCCAAGAGGAATACACCCTGTGGATAAGCTTGCAGCCAGATAATTTCTAACTCAAAATTGAAAAAAATGGCATCAGAAGTAAGACAATGAAGATGAAGAACTAATAGCAATATCAACTTTTTATTCTGAAAGCAACTGATGTGCTTGAATGTTTAAACTAAAAATTGATTCTCCCTAGCAAGGTATGCTAGCTTAGGGGTTGTTTGTTTGGTTTTTCGTTAAGTCCTATATACATCTGTGTGGATTAATCTGTCAGAAGATTTTGTTTGGGAGGGTTTTTATATATAGATGAAATTAACGTGTTCTTTTTTATTAAAAGTTATAAATAAGCCACTTTCTACATCATCGTGTCACTAGCAAATAGTTACATAGAGCTGATCGAATAAGCTAGTCCCAATAAACTCATTAAGCTCTTAACAAACAGACTTATGTACTTCACTTATATTGTTGTAGTACGCATTATTATTTTCTATACAGGAAAACTCAACGGATTGTAACTTCAACCGCCGACCACGATTGTTCACCGGAGTGTCACATTCAAATTCACTACCGGATCTAAAGTTGAAAGGTGGATCGATTTGGCGTCTAAATTCACACATCTATTCGATTCAGATATTAATGATTGATGAGAATCAAATTCGAGATAAACTTCCATTAAACTATTAGAATTTCATGAAATTTCCGCTCAATTGAGAACTTAGATCAACAATCACAATCAATATTGCATTACCATCTACTGATCTACAGATTACTGCCATACCTTTCGGTTAAGACATGCAGCAGCGGCAAAGTATATGTAGTCGGCGGTTGAGACGGAGGATCAACATCGACGCCAAAAGACGAACCGCAAATCCGCCATGGACGACGGCGAATGTCGACGGATTACGGACTGGGAACTGGGCCCATAAGAAAGAGGGCCCAAATATGTATTTTTTTTTGTTATAAAGTCGTGTCTGCCTGTCGGCCAAATGGGGCCGACCCGGCCCAAGGTTCGACGGAGAACCGGGATCGGGACCGACCAAACGGTTCTTAACCGGTCATGATTCTTAGGAAATTTGACGGTCTGGCTAGGCCCATGACCGGTTATATATAGGCGGATTTTAAAAAGAAAATTTAAATTATATATCATGTTTTTTAATAATTTTACAAGATTTTCAGGTTTTTTTTTTACCAAAAACATCAAGTTTTTTTTACATTCAAAATTGATTTTTGGATGAAAATATTGGGACCAGTTTGGACCCGGCTCGGTATCGGGACCGATTCTAGGGACTGGTTACAAAAGTATAGGAACCATTTTGGTAGGGACCTGAACCTGGACCAGTTACGGAAAGGCAAATTGGGACCGTCACTGATTTGGTCCTGACCCGGAACTGATTTTTGGCCCTCTCTAATCGTGTCCAAGAAAAACAACCCAATTTTTATTTAGTAAATAAGGATTGTTTAGGTTAAGCATTTATCAGGTGTCAGACACCTTGCTGAGTTAACATGATAAGAAACGAAAATCTTACATTTGAGAACCTTACCCAATAAATGAAGGAAAACACTATTGTAAGATCCCAAATCAGTTGAGAAGGGGAACCAATGTTACCTTATAAGAGACTAAATACCTCATCTACTAGACGTGTTTTAAAATCGTGAGTCCATATGTAGATAAAGCAGACAAGATTTTGTACGGTTGGTATGTGATGTTACATACCAACATTCTATTTTGATGACCAATGATAACTCTCATTTTGAATGTTATTTACACTTTGTTAGTGTGTCTTTTTATTTCCTTTTAGTGTGTGTTTTTCCTTTATATACTCGTGTTTCCCCGTTTTATTTATTTATTTTCATTTGGAGCTGTTGAGGATAAAAGTTTGTATTTTGATCAGTGTATGTGAATGCTTGCACCACTGTCATGTCACGTTTTAAGTGTGTTACTTTTGTTATCACCCACTAATGTTACCCGATAAGATAAGTAATGATGATGAATCTTGTCGGTAAGTGTTTGGTAAACTACCCCCAAAAGAATTAGTATATAATAAGGAATAAAAAAACGTTCTAATTAATTATATTGGAGAAGAAAATTTGAAAAAAAAAAATTAAATGATCATGTATTCCACTTTAACGATTTACTATTATTCTTATGAGTTATGACATGTTTTCATTGTTTTGAGCTTGCATATTGTCGGTTTTATTCATCTGTTTTCTTCTTTTTGGACCTCAACAAATCATCTCTTCTCAACTATTCTCGTCGATCATCATTTGCCTTATTGCCTAGAAAACCAGTGATCTCCATTAATTATGTTGCTTAATTCATCTCCATTAGATCTTGAATAAAGCAGGTTAATTGTTTTTTTTAAGTATATAATATTTATATATGACAAATGCAACAAAATAACTCACATCATCCTCACTTTTGGAGATGTTTGAACTCTTGACCTCCTATGAGGTCAAAAACTACGATACTGCTAGACCAAATGCCCTTTAGTAACAGGTTTATTGTTATTCACTGAAGAAATTTCTACAATTTGAAATAAAATTACCAACCATCATAATATATGGTCCAACTCATATATGTATTTAGGATTTCAAAACAATCCATTTTTTTATAACTTACTGACTCTTAATTACCTGATATTGAGTACCTTAATATGAAGTACTCTCCTGACTGTAGAAAACAAAGAATAAAATCTCAAACTATAACTGACATGAGCTATTGATTATGAGATTGACGGTACCAAAAAAAATATTTTAACTGTACAAATTAAAAAAGATTGATGAAAATTATTAATATGGGTAGATATAAAAAATCAACTGATTTATATATATATATATTTTAAAAACTGTTATTTCGAACAATCAGTACGAATAAGATGACATCAATCTAATCGTTTATATATGAAAGATTAGGCCAAGATAAGACTTATGATAATTATTTTACATAATTTGAACATTCTAGAATATGACTTTTTGGTAGTATTCTAAAGTTTTGCTGTTAATACAGACAATGTGTTATACGAGTAATTTAAAACATTCCTAATGTTGAAAATTAGACGCACGAATTATATCCTTCTGAGTACACTCGATTTGCACACGACTTCTATCGTCCCCAGTACAAAATCTCACAGTACATTGAGAGCGACATGCAATCGACTTGGTTTATTTCGTTTTCTTTTTTCTAATCCCTCTTACTTTTAACAGTATATTTTATATTTTCTTAGTAATTTAGTTTTGAAAATTAATAGCATTAAGACCAATTCAAATCTAACAAAAGATATTGAATGAGACACTAAGGTGGCGTTTGTTTTTTTAAAGGTGTTGAAGTCTGAAGTCTGAATTCACTTCTGAATTTTAAGAGGTGGTGCTGAAGTCTGAAATCTGAATCAGTCAGACTGTTTGTTTTTACGTCTGAAATCTGAAATCTGAAACCAAAGAGAGATCGAGAAGATTACCAGAACACCAGCTTGAATCTGCGATGTATGAAGAACACCAGCTTCAATCGATGAATGGGACGAGAGCGGATGAGAGCGACATAAAGGAGGCGGATGAGAGCGACGTAAGGAGGTGGATAAACAAATAAGAGGTAATAAGAGCTAGGGTTACCACTTAAAAATTCAGAGGAAACCTTATGAATTCAGCTCTTAATTTGGGGGAAAAAACAAATGATCTGAAAGTCTATATGTCTGACCGATTCAGACATAAGAGGAAATTAAGAGACAAATTTTAAAAAACAAACAGGCCCTAAGTGATGTAGTGAACGACATTAAGCCAATCCCTTAAGGTTAAAAGATTGTTCATTGAGATTGGTTCATCTCGAAGCTGGTATAATTTAAACATTATTTGCTGAAATACAGGGTATATGTCTGCTTTTCCCTTAACAATCCTACGTAATATACGCAGTGGATAGCCATCAACTTCTCTTCCCTCAATTGTTATTGACTTGCCATTAATATTCACAACGAAAACTTCGTGGAGTTCACTACTGCATAACGAGTCGGTCAGTCTCTTAGTATTGTCGACATGAAGCTTCACTAGAGCAGACACTTGGTTCTTTGGTGAATAACGAGCATTGTGATATGCTTCTTTGGTCAATTGGCAAATTCGACACACAAGAGAATATTTGTGGTCTTTGGTGCTGATCGGGGTCGGCCACACTACCATTGTCATATCACTGTAGATCGGAAGCAGCATTTTAGTTCAATTTCAGATTAACTTTCAATACCCTCTTTTTCTCTTCTACTTTATATGCGAATCAATTACATGTACAGAAATCTTGAATCCAACGCCACGTATGTTAACAAATACACGGATTCCTGATGCATGATTATAATCATTTGCCACAAGGCCAAAACATGTGTAATAATTACTGATCATCATCCATTATCTATCTTTTAAAATAATGACACTCGATTTTTCTAAGAGACAACCAATAACTTATTTATAATATTTAATCAAGTACAATTGTACTTTTAATCCATTAAAGTTAGGCCAAAATGATAATTGCTTCGGTGCCTAACACATCTGACTCTGTAAAATCATTTAATATGCGTCGATTTTCTGGAAGAGAGAATGTTTATCTGATTTATATGTGACTTTTACCATGAACCAGTGAAACTGTAAGCGTCGATTGTACAGTTACAGAGGGGAAAAGTACAAATGTCGTTAACGATATGAATTAACAATGGTCCCATTTTATCTGTAAAATAACTTATCTCAGATTTAACAAACGTCTGAAATAAGAGTAAATAATAAATAATAATTTTGTAAAAAGTAGAATCTTAAAAGCAATTTGACATATGAAATCTTGTTACTAATGACTCTAACAACAACAACTAAGATTCCCACGCCATACATGTACTTGCACTCCATCCCAAACACTTTTTTTTTAAAAATTTAAAATTTGAATACACGTGTTTAAGTTATTACGAAAAACCCGATTAGAAAACTAAAAAATAACAAAAACCCGTTAAGAAAAAGGCGAAATTGAATAGATAGGAGAAGAAAAAATGAAACTTACACAGGTCTTCTCATTCTCAGATGTGGATCGTTCTTAAGACAGAATACTGATATGATAAGAGGTCGTGAAACACAACAGCAGGTGAAGATGCCACATGATCTGATCTTTTCTTTGCTTTTTTCCTAATTTGACGTCTTATTTTGATTTAAAGAAAAGTTTAGATCATGCTGGCAGCTTCATCTACTACTGCTTCACGTCTGTATAATTTCTCATGAGTTGTCACCATTTCTTGTGTTTTAGAGAGATAGAGAGAGAGAGTAGAACACAGAGAGCATGCAAGGGAGTGCAAAGGGTTCAAAGGGTATAAATAGATATAAAATAAATAAATAAATAAATAAATAATTGTAATTATTAAATGGAAAATAAAAAAATAATTAAAAAAACAGGAAGATGCTCCCAATATTATGTTTCCATGTTAATGGGATACTTGTACTATTTGAGTTCGTTTTGGAGGTTTTGTTGGTATTTGGGGAACTTTCTTTTATTTTATTTTTTTAAATTATGACGTATTTATATTTTAGTTTCTAATTTTTGAAAATTAAAAATATTAAAATATAAGGTATAAATCAATAATACATATAAAATTATGTAGTTTTTATATTATGGAGCTGTTTGGTAGTTGCTGAATGTTTTGGTGTAGAATGATTAAGAGACTCTCATGATATAGTACAAAATGAAATATAATTGTTTGGTAATTGTTTACAATGAAATTAGGACGCTGAATTGTTAAGGGAGGCCCATGATACAAAATTATTTAGAGGGTTTTGGAACCATTAAAAGACAGAGTTTTTTTTTTTTGTCAAACAAGACTCAGCTCTTAACGATTTAAAAATTGTCTCTTAATGAAACTATTAGAAGGTAAACAAATAACCCTTGTTTTTATTTTGCTCATTTTATGAAGAAAAAAAAAAAACATAAGCTTAAAACATTTTTAAAAAACCCATATTATCTTTCCATATCAAATTTTGAAAACCCACATATTTATCTCAATTTTATAAAAATCCAAATTATCTTGAATACATTAATTTTTTAATTAAACAAATTGTATATAAAACAAGTATTATATGCTATTTAATTAATACCATATATAGACTTCAGATCATATGAGATCAACCTAGATATTACATTTTTATACTTGAAACTTCACAGTATGTTTGTTGTGAAGATTCAGATTTTTTATCTTTAATTTTGCTGTGAAGTTTCTTCAAGTTTAAAAATGTTATCTCACGGAAACATGTCGATCTCATATGAACTCAATCCAACACACATATCATGTATATATTTCCAATTTTGTAATTTGATTTTCAAAATTTCAATCATATGTATATTCACATGTGACACAAGTATATTCATACAATATTTTAACTATATATATATATATATATATATTCAAATACAAGATAAATATGATAAAAAATACTTCATAAAACTAATAAATAACAGAAAACTCTCTCCCTCTCTTATGCCCATACAAATCCATAAAACAAAACAAAGAAAGACGAAAATAAAAATATATTGTACTACATTATACAAACACACTTCTGGTTTGTTAAAATACATCTTGTCAAATGTCAATAACAAGTTCTATACTTAACTGTAATCATGAAACTACAGAATTTACTTAATCAGTATTAGTCGAGCATCACATAAGTCTATTTGTTCAAGACTTGTAAGATTCTTTTCAGTAACTATAGATGTTTGGACTTTGGACCAACTTATCCACAACTCGATTAATTCTAAAAAAAACCTGAGAACAGTTAAAAAATCTATATTTGGAAATATTATTTTGATAATTGTATATTTATTAGACACAAACCAATGAATTAGTTAGGTGTCTAATTTATATAATTTAATAAATGGTTATAATTTATAAATTAAAATATATATTGCAATATAATTAATTAATTATTGAAATAAATAAATAAATATATATATATAGTAAAGAAAAAGAGTGGTCCAAAGGGAGACAGGTTGAATATTGTCACACCCACGCCACCCCTCGCCCCCATGCAGACAATTTAGCGACCTTCTCTATAATTACAGCTTTTTTCTTAATTATCTTTACCCCCTTGGGTTGGGACCACATTTTATTTTACACATATATATATATATATATATATACACACATACATACATATATATGTATATATACATATACATATATATATATATATATAGTTTTGTATGTAAAATTAGTTGAATTGTAAACGAAACGTTCCTATATATATATATATATATCATATGTTTAAAGAAGAGTTATTTTACAGATCGTATAATTTTTAAAAATCATATAAATCAATTTTAATCGTTCATTTAGTGTAATAAATATAGGATTTTATATTGTTTCCTAGAATAAGACCATGATTATAATGAATAACTTATCATCTTTTATTTATATATATATATATATATATATATATATATATATATTACACAACCCTTTATATTTATACAACCAATACAACTCAATCTCAACCGTTCATTTAATTTGATAAATATGTGATTTCATAGAAGTTTTGATTGTTTCTCAATATAAAGTATTGATTGTTTTCTAATATAAAGTATTGATAATAATTAATGAACCATATTCATCTTCCATACATATTCATCTTCCTAATGACCCCCGTTGTTTCCCGATCTTAGCTTGGCTGGGACCTTCCCTTGTGGTTGGTTTTCTTCTCTCTCTCCTTTTCTCTCTCTCTCTCTCTCTCTCTCTCTCTCTCTCTCTCTCCCCCCTCTTCCTTCCCTCTCTTTCCCCTCGGGGTGCCTTGGTAATTCCGGTGGTTGTGGTTCGCCCCCACCCGAGCGCATTATTGTCTTGCTTAGCGTTTTTTGCTTGATCTAGAGGGGTCTCCCTCCTCTCTATCAAAAGTATTTAAATCATAATAAATAAACTCTTATCATTTTCATAAATATTTCAATTTATTGGGTTGCATTGGTTGTACAAATACGATGAGTTGTATTTGAAACAAACTCTATATCTTAATTATAATTATGTTTTCTAATATAAGAATTGATTATGATTTGTAAAATGAATCGCCTCTTAATCATTGGAGAACTCTAAAATTAATGATTTTTTAAGGTTTTGTTTCACATTAAACACGTCAAAAAGTTTCAAATATGGTACCAAGTATATGTAAAACAAATGTGTTCATTACTACTTTAAATTATAGCCATGAACGAAAAAAAATCATATGAAATAGTACATGATATATTGGTGTTAAAAATCTCATAAATTAGAAAGTTATATATATATATATATATATATATAAAATGAAATACAAAGATATTAAGAACCGTAAAAACCAATATTACCATGAAGAAATACAAAATCAATTATCAATAATAAAAATGATGCACAGTTTCATATATGGCTGATTATCATACTTTTTAATGAACTAAATTACAATATGACACTTAACTGTTGTATCTACTTATCAACTGTTAAATATCTTGTATTGAAAATTTAGTCGTTCATTTTTATAAATAGACATTTATTTTTAGACAAACATTAAAATTATTTTAACTAATTCTCGTAATTCACAACAATTCTTTTGATTTGGATTATTTATGATATAAATCCATTTATTATGAAAACTTTGTATAATATGATAAATAAATTAGTTTATTTCTAATTAAAAAAACTTTGGATGATAATAATAATAATAATAATAATAATAATAATAATAATAATAATAATAAGAATAAGATTAAACTACAAACCTGGTCCTTGTGGTTTGTCTTAAATAACACTTTTCATCCTTATAGTTTAGAAATTAATAGATGACAATAATGGTTTGTAAAAACATTCGGATTTGGTCCCTCCCCGCTAACAACTATTAAAAAATTCCGTTAAATCGGATATTTTTTTTTGTTTTTTATCGCTTCTTTTGCACTTTACCTAATTAAAATCGATTTTATTATTTTGATATTTGTGGTTTTTGATGGAGTGAAAAACAAAAATGCCCCTGATATTTGTAACGGGCATTTTAGTGAGAGATCATATATGCATGTTTTTGCAAACTACGATGACTAACTTGTAATTTTGAAACTGTAACGACAAAAAGTGTTAATTTTGTGAAATTAGAAGGTTAAAATGGTAGTTTAGTGTAATAAATTTGAAATTGAGACAAAAATAAAAGTAAAAGTTGTGATAGATGTAGAGGTATCATAATTGGGAACTACAAAAGAAAAGACACTCCATTTGTTTATAAAGGAACTCCACTTTACATCTAAATTACGAAGAAAAAAAGGGTTTTTTTATATTTAAAAATTAATTAATTTTAAAGGAATAAAAGAATAATACTTAACATATGTTTATTTTATTTTTTATAATTTTTTGAATTATTTATTTAAATCTATTTATACTATATTATAAAACATTTGACAAAAACTTTTAAAAATTATTTTTTATGCATAAAGTACTGTATATTGATGCATATTACTTAAAATTCAAGATTACAAGTAAATTATGCATAAGTACAACTGATTAAAGTTTCATGTTTGAATTTGTGTAACTAACTGCAGATAAACATAATCAAATAGAGGATAAACATCTYATTTTAAAATMTAAAAWATMWWWARTATAATTATCAAGTTCTAATAAAATAATTAATTATTATCTTTATAAAAAAATTATATTATTAAACCAAATATAAATTACTTCGTTATTGAACATAAATTAAATTATAATTAAAAAAAATTGAATTAAAAAGTTACGCAAAAAATGGAAAATTTTAAATAGTTTATTTGATATTAATATCAATATATTTTTGTCAAATTTTATGATATATTCAAATTTATATTTTATCCAAAAATAAAAACATCATCATTTTTTTTAAATCATGTAAAACTATATTATAACATCGACTGAGATAAAGAAAAAAATGAAATATTAAAATGAAAATGTATCTCGCTGCATTGTGTGAGTACCTTTCTAATAACCTTTAAGACGCAGTATGTGCGTGTGTGTGTATATATATATATATGGTTGGATTTCGGTGAGAAGTGCTGAAAAGTGTAAGAAAAGATCGACATCTTTGGATCAATTATAATTGAATCTTAATACTAATGAGGTGCACCAAGATGCACCATATGAGATTAAAAGTGGTTAAGGGTTCAAATCTCTTCTTACGCTTATTATCTTAACTTTTTTTCTCACACAATCCTTCATATATATATAAAACTAAAAAACTATTATTGTAAGATGTTTTATGTTATTTTTTTTCCAAGACAATCATTTACTATATATTGTTTAAAACATATTTGTTTCACAATGTTTTTGTTTTGTATATAGTCAGTTTACAATGTGAAAATTTCTAATTGCAATTTTTTTGTTTCATATACACATAAAAATGTTTAATTTATGAAAACAAATATATGTTAATCAATACATTGAATTCAAACAGTAGATGGAAAAATAATCATGTGAAATAACACATGATACAATGATTTTCAAAGTTATCACAATTTTATGTGTTCTCAAATATAAATCTTTTAATTGTGACAAACCCTACAAATCTAATTCCAACCCTTAATTTTGAATTTACAGACAGTTATCAAACCAGTTAAATATACTTTTGAGAGTAAATTTTGGAACTTATTTAATCCATATCATTGATTATCTACATGTACGATTGAGACTGATTTACAAAACTTAGTAAAATTATATAGTTTATATTTGAAATTCCCTCTATCTCTCTCTCTCTCTCTCTCTATATATATATATATATATATATATATATATAATATTACAATTTAATCATGCATGAAACAAATTATTTTGAAAGAAAAAAATATGTGATTGGTTTGTAAGGTTTGTAATGAAATTGAATTCATTATTTATAAATAATTTATAGAAAAAATTATTGAATTACATTTTATTAATCGATTATTACAAAACAAATATTTTTAAAATTTATTGCATGTAATCTTACGAAATCCCGTGAAATCCCAAGCACTTGCAAATGATTTCAAAATTCTATGTTTGAAGGACTTCAATTAAATTCAACGATTTCAAATCCGGACAATCCAACAAACCAAAAATAAAATTAGAATATATTTAAAATGCAAATCAACCAAAATTTAATTTCATTTCATTCTTTGATTGTGGTGTATAAAGTTGTAATTTAAGACAACACCACAGCTGTAATATTTATAAACAGTCCATAAATTATTTGAAGCTATTTATGATTCTATTAATGTTGTTTATCAATTATTTATTTATTTGGTATATAAATAATAATTTGTTTTGGTATCTCCTTTAAGACAATATTATTGTACACGGGATTAACAGCAATAATTAGGGATTATTCCTATGGTTACAAATAATGCTATACACAAATGATAACTATATCCTCTTAAATTTAGTTTAATAATAATTTATTTAATCATTTATTAAATTTATAAAATAAGAAAACACACACATATATATATATATATACATATATATATATATATATATTTGTATATATTATATATAAAAGCACTATTTTAATTTATCTTATCAAATGTTGACGAAGAATTGTGTGAGAAAAAAAGTTATAGTAAAAAACGTAAAATGAGATCTGAACTGTTAATTACTTTTAATCTCATGTCTACCAATTAATTGCGTTTTATAAACGAATTGATCTGATGCATCTAGGTGCACTTCATTAGTATTGAAAAATTTAATTAAGGTTGATCTAATGGTGGAGATTTTTTCTTACAGTTTTCAATATAACTTCTCTCCTCACGCCATCAAATGTTATTTCAAAAACTTTTATTATTTAAATAATATTTTCTTGAAAGAAAACGATTGAAGAGATGGTAACATTTCAGGTGATTTTTGAATCATTAATCGATAATTTTAGTTAATTTTTTTTCTTTAGTTACACATTTTAATTTATTAGAGATAAAATATAATTGATCAAATCGACATTTTTTCAGCAAATAAATGAATTCGAGAACATTTTTTATTAACCTGGATATCTAATCCGCTATACGAGTCGACTAATCTCAGGGCAACCATCTGTTTTGCAGGTAGTCCGGAGTCACCACATTTGAACCTCCGTCACCACAAAGAGATTTTTATCCCTTCTTGGATTTAAACTTGTCATTTTTACCTTTGGAGCCGAAGCTCAAACCAATCAGACACCACCCTTGTGGTTAATTCGAGAACATTTATAAAACGAAATATCATATTTTTTGGACAACATTTGTGCTTTTTAATACAAGAAAAAAAAACGATATATTTTTAGAGGGGTATAATATTATAACTACTTGGGTTAATTAATAAGACTCAGGGGACGTAATAGAGATCTCATCTTTTTTGGGTCTAAGTCTAATCACTGACAAAGTCTTCGTAGACAGTGCGTGTAAGTTAGCCAGTATACTGAAAAAGAAGGATCGTATAATCATTTGCAATAATTTGTTTAACAATACTCGTTCTTTGTTTTACTGAATTTCTGTATGTTGATAATTATCTCGTCTAAATTTTTACGTTTTCTTATCGATGAAAATAATTTCAACATTTTCATAGATAACGATGGAAGATGTGAGCAAACCATGTGTGCAAATATTTCTAAGAAGATGCAAACAAGATTTGATGATAAGAGTTAAAAAGAGTATGTATATATGTACATATATATATATATATGTGTATATATATATAGTTAGATTCATATAAAAACAATAACCGGATACGAGAACATGAAAATGGTTTAGTTATACGTGATTTTAAACTAAAATCACATGTGATTTACACGATTTTGGCTCACTCTTATGTTGATCGTGCTCCGTAATCACATGTAAATTCATGGGATTTGACCGTTTTCTTGTTTTCAGAGGAAAGACTATGTTCTTGTCTGGTCCTCTCTCTCTCTCTGTATATATATATATATATATATATATATATATATATATATATATATATATATATGCAAATTGTTGTGTATCTATATATATGTGTGTTCCTCATGTCTAGGAAAACCATAAAAAAATGAAAACTAAGAGGAACATTATAACAACCGTTCATCAATACGGTATGCATATATGCATAACATGCACGATCGCAAAGAAACTAGGAAACATTTCAGTTACTTATATACATATGTACATCCGTACATGGCGTACAAACACACAATAATTAGTAGGGTGTTGTTCAGTTTTTCATTTTTTGGGATTTTCTGCTTAACCTTCCATATATGTGTGTGTATGTACGTATATGTATGTATATATATGGATTGATGATGATTCAATAAATTCCCAGATGAGGGTTTGTAAATTATGGTGAGAGAAAGGCAGCAACATGCAAGAAGCAGCTAGAAATGAACAAAAGATCCATGGAGTTTATGAGGGGACCATATGTTTTGTTAGAAAGGAAAGAGCATCTTCACCAAACTGCACAAAGGATTCATCTTTCTTTCTTTCTTTCAAATTCTTCACTTTCTCTCTCTAAAATACTTACAGAAATTGAAGAGAGAGAGAGAGATAAAGAAAAGGGTTTGGTAACTGGTTAATTTAACAAAGAAGGAAAGGGTGTTTGTCTGCATGCCTGCAACCAAATGGTGACAGTCATGGCTTTAAATGGCAAAATGCTAATGACAGGACACAAAATTAAGAAACATCATTGGAACTCTAATCTTTATAGTTGCATCTACTCCTTAATTCTTGCCCACCATCCATGCATCTCTCTCTCACACACACACACATATGTAGAAGGGAGGTTCAAACAATAACATGGTCAAAGTAAGAAAAACATGAAAAAAACACCTATACATCATATATTCACATATGATTTTAGAGTCAAATTCACATATGATTAAGAAACATGGTTAAAATAGGGCGTCCGCGCATGCAACTTGGCAAGTCACCCGACTCTCAAATATATAGTCATGTGGGATTGACGGCAGAATCACATTTAATACAAGTGTTTGCATGTGTGTTTTTAACTTCACACATCTTCTCATTCGAACCAAACCCTAAATACATATGTGCACATATATACGTACATGTGTGTGTATATATATGTACACATACATATATTCTTTCACACCTTTAATTAGATGGCTCATTGTATATATGTACAGAAACTTTAGGTTTTTCAACTGATAAGACACCAGCAACACCAGTATACTAATAATTTAATACAAAACCGGAATCGAAGTTTTAGATCAGGACTTGATTAATTAATGTTACATAAACTAAGCATCAAATCCTATTGATTTTGGCACCCTTTAATTTGGCTATATCTCTCTTTGTCTTTCTTCTTTTGATTCCCTTTCTCTAGGGTTTGAGCATATGAAACCAATGGATGCAACCCATGTCCATGTCCATACCAAACTTTCATTAAAGTAGCAAAAAGTTGTTATTTCATTCATAAAGTTTCTATTATATGGTCTCAATTGGGACATATTCTATAAACTCTTTATCTTTTTT
The DNA here is from genome assembly GCF_001531365.2 of Cynara cardunculus var. scolymus. Classification (NCBI taxonomy): domain Eukaryota; kingdom Viridiplantae; phylum Streptophyta; class Magnoliopsida; order Asterales; family Asteraceae; genus Cynara; species Cynara cardunculus. Next base: position 14,555,566 of record NC_037536.1, on the reverse strand, counting down.
CCAATAAAGAAAATCTTTAAATTATCACCCTTTATTTTGTAACCCTAATTAAATACTATTTTTTATATACTGTAAACCTCGTACATTCAGTACAATAAAATCGGTTTTATAGGACGCAACAGATAAGTGTCCAAATTGAATAGTTTATATGACTTAAGTTTGCAGGACCAAACATATACGTGTCATATGTGAGAGTGTTGCAATATGTTTATTGGACGTTTTTAGACGATATATTGTCGTATTTATCTTTTCTTTATAACATTATTTGAAAAAAGGGTCGTATAAACACAAACGTCATATAAAAGGATGTATTTTTTTAAGATACTTTTCAAAAATATCCTATAAAAACAAGCTAATTATATAACACGATTTAAAAAGTGTCATAAAAGAGAGTATTTAAGACCTCTAAAAAACTTTCTATAAACCTACTGCCAACTCTTTCATATGACACATATCTGTTTGGTCCTATAAACTTACGTTCTATAGAACTGGTAGATTTGTGGTGCTATATAAACACGGTTTTGTTGTAGCGACTATTCACATATGGTGAGTTTAAACCTTTAACTTCAGGGAGTTTGAGCTCTACCGATAACTCGGATAACATAGACCAAAGACCGTTTTGCTTAATTAACTCTAGTTTCTAGTTCACATAATTACTCAGACACATATTCAGATATGACAATTCTATGTCCTTTCAGGGTTAGGACAGGAAAGCAACACTCGAGAAAACGGAAACTAGCTTCTTTGGTAAGACAAGAGTTTAATGACAAATTATTGTTTACAAAGAAACAGATAAAATATGATGTAACGTCTTACCAATAATCACATCATACATACATTGAATTCACCTGATTATATATATATATATATATATATCTTTTTAATGACTGAGTTATATGTATTGAATTTTTGTTTTAAAATACATGATACATGAAAAAGATAATAAGTATTTTTTGAGTAAATTTTATGTTGGTTCACTTAGGTTAATAATGTAGAAGTGAATGCTTGGAAGTTGTCTCTTTTTGCCTACACTACAAGAAAACAAAATTATTAATTATTAAATATTTATATTAGAATTAAAAAAATGGCATAAAAATCACATGTCATGCATTTATGAGATGGGTGCTCAATAATTCAAGATTTTGAGCTAAAATAATTAGTGGTTCATTAGGGTTTTCAAGAACTTCAATTTAATCCTTATATTTTTTTTTTATTGTTTGTATCATGATAATTAGTATAACAAGATTAGGGTTTTATAAATTTTTTAAAATTATTACGTTAATAATCATTATATTTCGTTAAGAAGATACTTGTCTGTTACTGTATTTCGTAGGATACATATCAACAGGTCAATGATGGAGAAGTTGTGTGCCAAATTTGGCGCTTATCCAACTCGTGATACACAGATTTGGAAGCGGTGTGCAGGAGGGAAAAGAAAGGGGAGAAACATCGCAGTATTGGTATGTGCGGGGATTTGGACTTCGTGCTGGCAGGTTCTCAGGAAGTTCGAGTACCAATAGATTCTATGATAACTTCAGTTAAAATGAAGTTTGTTTATTTTTTTTTATTTTCTTAATTAATTAATTGCAAAATATGTCATTGACTCGCTACTTGTTTGATATTTGTGCGTACAACAGTTAAATATATATTTCTAAAAATAGAAGAAGAATGTACCGCTAAGTGTGCGTTTGGTATGCAGACTACATGGGACAAGACGGGACAAAAAAATAGTCTCATGTTTGGCATGCCATGGACAAAAAAAAACATGGGACAAAGTGGAACTATTTTTAATTTTAGTGGGACAAATCTTATTTTTTTTTGTTCCACCAAAAAAGGTGGAACAACATGGGACTAAAGTTAAAATGACAATATTTTGATTGATTTGTTGTAATTTTACAATTATTATATGATATAAAATAATATTGAACAACATTTAGGGGTAATATGGTCATTTTAATAGTTTTCTCCCGTCCTGTCCTAGTCGTACCAAACATAGGACAGACAATTAGTCTTGTCTCGTCCTGTCCTGTCCCGTCCTGTACCGTCCCGTCCTCTCCCATCCAGTCTGTGTATCAAACACTACCTAAATAAGAAAGAAGAACATGAAAGGAAGATAGTTGAGTGTACAAAAATGCAAGAAAGGGTAATGGCTGTAGAGCAATTACTGCTTCAACACCTTCCAGCTGCTCCCCTCTTCCTGTGGTTTGTTGAAAATTTCTATTTTCGTTCGTTTTATTTTGAATTTATGATTTTCATTCTCATGGGTTGTAATTCATTGTCATTTTCATCCTTAAGATTAAAATTTATTGCTTTTTTCGTACTTATGGTTTACAATTCATTTTCATTTTATTTCATCATACTTAAAACTAGTGTTTAGCCTCAGGAAAAAAAAATAGAAATGAAATGCAAATCATATGGATGGAAATCGTAATTTCAAAACTATAGGGACGAAATTAGCCATTTTTAACAAACCATAGGGATGAAAAATGCAATTTACTTTTATTGTTACTTAGATAGAATTGCTAATTAATATTAATCATTAATCATTTTGAATCCAGTCTGAGTTAAGAAGATTTTACTACTCAACTAAGTATTAACGTTTCAGGTTGAGTTGGTCATGTTGATCCAGTTTTTTGCACATTTACAAACGAGGCTTCTACAATAAGCTAGTTTATGTTTGTTAACGATGGCCAAGTTGGCCTCTAAACTAGATTATATTTGTCAGTTTCAACGTGTGAGATTAGAACATTGGAATTATACAAGCGTTATCAAAATCACCGCTCTACAGTTTATTTATTATGTTTTTAACATTAATAAAATGTTTTTTAGGCCGTTAAAAGAAACAACTTTTCATAAATATTTATTAACCTAAATATATATATTTAAGAATATAAATAATACTACTTCATCAAATACATAAATAATATTGCTAAAAAAATGTTTTTTGTTTTATAAAACTTGAATGAAATAGTGCAACTTTCTTTTTGGTTTAAAATCTCACCATTTGTCTCATATCCAAGCAAATTCCAAGACATAAAGTAAATGCATGATTTTAAATGACTGAAATTAAAGCTCGGAAAATAAAGTGCGAGGAATGTAAATAAAGTTACGAAGAAATGGGTGTTTTTATGCGTTGAATGATCAATGCATATCAGCTCACCCTTCCCCGAAGAAGGTTCACCAGTTTATGTCTTCATCGGAATGCGGAGAGGAAGGTTGGAGACACAAGAGCAACAACGACAGAAAGATGATGGTGATGGGATGGTGGAGATTGAAGAGAAAGCTTCGAGTACGGTGGAGATCGACTGTCGGAAAGAGAGGCTGGAGACGGAGGGCAAAGGCGGTGGTTGTCGTCTACATCGTTGTTATGAGGGTTTCGTATGTATATAGAGAAAAATATATATTATATATCTTTTATAATTAATATAATATTTGTTTTATTTTTAAAAAAATGGAAAAAATTAACAAAAGATCATAATGCCCCTCAGTTAAAGGGTTCTTCTAAGGGCCGTTAGAAAGAGGGACCAAATCCGATCGTTTGCATACCACAATGGTTAATCTGTAATTTTGTAATTGTAGGGACAAAAAGTGTTACAAACAAAAAACCACAAGGACCAAATTTGTATTTTGCTCCTTTCTTTTTGTAAAGATCATGTTAAAATAAATTGGATGATTATCATTCTTTCGATCAATTTTTTTAGCTTTTCCGGTAACTTAACTGATCCGGGTAAACGCTTACTTTAACAGATGAATATGGAAGGACCACGAATCTTATCCGGTAAAAGCGAAGATAATAACCGAGGGTTTTATCCGGTGATGGCGACGACTCTTACCATGGTTAGTGTTTACCGGGTAAATTGTTGGGGGACTAAAACCTTACCCGATAAGTAAGTAACAGTGTTAAATTTTACCGGTAAACACTTACACGGGTAAACGTTTGGTAAACGGCCCCTTATTCTAAAATTTGTAAGATAAACAACACAAAATAAACGTTTATCTGATAAACATTTGAAAAACAGATACCAAATTCACTAAGCAATATGGGCTTTCCTCTAAACCTAGCCCAAGATTTAAATACTAAAATACAAGCTCAATGGCCCGGCCTGGTTAAGCCAGTCTTATTTTATATTTTAATATAATTTTTAATTTGTTTATTAAATCTTCAACATTATTAAAAAAAAAATTAAATTTAAAAAACGTTTTATACAGATTTTCATATTTTGATCCTAATTAAATGTAAAAAGTGACAATAGGATTTTATTTACGTTATTCTTTTGAATTTATTGCAGAATTTAAATATTAATTTTCCTAATAATAATATAAAATATAAAAAAATTAATATAAACGAAACAAATTGACAAAAAAAAACAATTTTTAAAGACCAACGACGAAAATAGTTATAGACAACAAATCAAAAGAACGAAAATGAGAATGAGAATGAAAATGACAAATAATAAAAGTTTCAGTTTAACCAGCAGGAATAAAATTTTGGGGCTTCTGAGGGAATGATCTCATTATATTACAAAAAACCAAACAGCTTCTTTTATTTTCATTTCCATTAATTATTGTCTAATACCTCTAACCAAACACCTAAATGAAACATTTTGCAGAGTTCAAGCTTTAGGCCCTGTTTGTTTTTACCTAAAAAGCACTTAATACCCTCTTATGTCTGAATCGGTCAAACCTTAGGGTATTAAGTGTGTTTGTTTGTTTTTTTAATTAAGAGCTTAAAAGCTCTGATTATGTCTGAATTATTTAGAGGTAACATTTTCACTTAAAACCTCTTAATTGCTTTTAGAGCTTCCAATGCTTGCAAAGAAAGCCTAGATTTCAATGATTCAGATTTCAGATTTCAGACGTAAAAACAAACAGTCTGACTGATTCAGATTTCAGACTTCAGCACCACCTCTTAAAATTCAGAAGTGAATTCAAACTTCAGACTTAAACATTTCTTAAAAAACAAACGTCACCTTAATCTTCTTGATCGTTTTCGAACTTCACAGTAAAATTAGAATCAAAGTTGATCGTCATTGATCTTTCTTTTAGCTTGAAAAGACAATAGAGTGCCATGTAAAACAAAGTTAACTGGGTTTACAAGGCAATTTTTTAAATAGTGTCATATAAAACAACTAATACGACACTTTATTCTAAAAACGTTCTAAAAGTTTATTAAGACACACCAGTGTTTGATCCTATAATTAGTGACAAACCGGACCCAATAATTGTTCTCAGTAGTGACACAATTTGACCATAGAAACAAACCTATTGCAAAGTTTCACAATTTTAGTATAGATTGATTTGTTGGTTATTTGTCATTCATCAGAAGGACCCAATAATTGTTCTCAGTAGTGACATAAGCTGACAACTAAAAATTAACATTGGGGGACTCGAGACTCGAGCCCAGGGTTTTTATACCATGTAAGCAACATTTACCAACTCTGTCATTAAAGACTTGTACAAAAGCTTCAGTTTCATCAACTGTTTGTTGGCACCAACAAAACAATACGTTGACACCCTTCAGAAACGTAATTTTTTTCCCTTACAATATATTAAAATGAATATGATTGTATTCATTGATTCTTGCTTAAAGTGTGATTTTGTATTAGTGAGGGTATTCTTTTGAGCATATTTATTTGATAACATTTTCAAAAAGAAAATTGAAATATCGGGTTGTACGTTGATTCTTGCGTATAATCAAAACATGATCACATTATTACAACATTATCACAACATTATCACAATAATATTGACAACGACATAAGAAGTCTTGGATAATACTGACAATATTTAAGTATTAAAAATAAATTTAAAATAACATAATATTGTTGATAAATATTAGTTTTTTTTCACTTATTCTACTTTTTATTATGAGTTAAAATAATTTGAAAACCCATAAGCGTTTTCGTATTTTCGTAAAACAACAATATTTTAGTTTGAACTCCACACACACACACACACACACACACATATATATATATATATATATGTGTGTGTGTGGAGGGGTCAGGTTCAGGAAGAAAACGTAAAAAATTGAAAAACTAAGAAAACTTTGATAACCGTTCATCTGAATGTTATGCATATATGTATGCAAGTAATTTGTAAGAAATTTTTCTGTTATGCATATGTGTATAGCATATACATATGTGTATCAAACCAAAAAAACAGCTTCGTTTACTTGTATGCATATGTGCATGCCGTGCAGATGAATGATTATTATTGTTTTTCAATTTTCCATTTTTTTGAGGTTTTCTTTTGAATCTCCTTACATACACACACACACACATATATATATATAGAGAGAGAGAGAGGGGGGGGGGAGAGGGGGAGGGGACCGGTTTCATTACAAATCCAACTATTAGTACAAAACCATACAAACCATCATCAACCGTTCATGTGATCTAATATATATTCCAATTGTTTCTTAATACAAGTGTTGATTGTAATAAATGAACATAATCTTTCATAAATAATTAAATCATAATAAACTCTCATCATTTTTATAAATATTTTCAATAACTGATTTGTATTGTTTGTACTATTGTTGGTTTGTAAAATATCTCACACATACATACATATACATATATATATATATATAGAGAGAGAGAGAGAGAGAGATTATAAGAACAATACCCAAGAGCACGATTTGAATTTAGTGTCGGCAACTTATGTAACAACTCAAAAATTTACAAGAAATTAAAGGAAGTAATAACGAGATAAAACAGAAGATGGAGGATTATGCAAGAAGAAGGGCGATATAATCACATATGATAAAACACTTCAAACAGGACGCAGGGACTTTGTCAACGTAACGTATTTGTATCACATATGATAAAACACTTTAAACATGACGCATGGACTTTGTCAATGTGACGTATTTGTATCACATATGATAAAACACTTTAAACAGGACGCAAGGACTTTGTCAACGTGACGTATTTGTATCACATATGATAAAACACTT
>NC_037536.1:14543415-14548455 GCF_001531365.2 Cynara cardunculus var. scolymus | reverse complement strand
CGCAGGGACTTTGTCAACGTGACGTATTTGTATCACATATGATTACATCTGGCAAATTGACCGTCTTATTGTTTTTTAAATCATATATATATATATATATAGAGAGAGAGAGAGAGAGAGGTGTTTACTTTATTTTGCAATCTATTTTATTTGTGTAACCAATACAATCTCATCTTAACAATCAGTTAGTTTATCTATGGTAAGCATTTGATGAATGGAAAAAGTAGTTACAGATTAACAATTTAAAAAACTAAAAAAATGGACGGTTTAGTTCAGGGTTGTATTGGTTGTATAAATAAATATGATATGTTGTATTTGAAACATGTTTTCTCTCTCTCTCTCTCTCTCTCTCTCTATATATATATATATGGAGGTTCAGGAAAAAACCCCAAAAAACGAAAATCTAATAAACACTTTGGTAACCATTCATCTGGACAGTATGCAAATGTGTATATAAGTAATTGAAGTTGTTTTGTTTTTGTTTTTATACACGTGTGCATGTTATGGAGTGTGCATACCAGGTAAATTGCTTACACAGGTTACCAGAGTGTTACTCGGTTTTGTTTTGCGGTGTATATATATATATATATATATATATATAAATATATATGGAAAGCTAAAAGAAAAGTGACATGAAACAGATGCATGTGTTGGTGTATATAAGAGCAGTACCTGCAACTGCAAGCTTCTTTCTTTTGCAATGTGGACGCATCCCTCTACAGATGCACAGAAGCTGTCTGCATGCTTTTGTTGAATCAAATCCACCCAAATCAAAGCAAAAAGTGAAGCCGACTGCATGACCTAGCCACTGTTCTTTACCCATACTTAAACAGTCAATTTCACACACTCATCACACGTCACTACGTGCTAGCTAGATCATGCTGGCAGCTTCACCTTTTCCTTCAATTTGATCACCATGCATGTAGATACATAATTATCTGGAACTGCAAGGTGTTCAATTCTTTAGATCAGTGCCTATGGAATCAAGATTCAATACTAAGAAAAGATGAAAACTCAAATCTAGGGTTCAATTTCCTTTATATATATATATTGCCATTTTTGGGGGTTTTTAACAGAAACATGAATAGGGTTTAATTTCAAGATCTCAAAGAACAAGAAAGGAAGAATTAACGCAGAAAAAACAGGAGTAGTTTGAATAGAAAACGTGATTAGGGTTTTGAGCTGGTAGTATCTAAAAGATGCCAAGTTCTTTATATATATATATATATATATCACCATTTTTGTTTGGATTTTTTTTTAACAGAAAGATGAATAGGGTTTTCAAGATTTCAAAGAGAAATTGATGAACAAAGGAAGAACACAGAAGAGAAGGTAGCAAGTGAATTGAAGTGAAAACACTTTTTTGAGTTTTATAAAGAAATTGGGGGGCTTAGAGAGAGAGAGAGAGAGAGTAGTAACCTGGAGGGAGAGAAAACCCTAAAAGACCCATAAGGTCAAACAGTGAAGTGAAGCAGCTTTAGTCATGTGAGCAGGTGACAGAAAACAAGTGTATTTAAGTAGTAGGGATGCATTGATATGAAGGAAAGAAGTGAGGTTCAGGGGATTAGGGTTTCAGAAGTGATGTATGTTTAGGGCTGCAGCCAACACTAGCTTTCATCAATTCACACCATGCCAACCCATTAATTTATTAACTCTATATTTTCTTACAGTTTTTTAATATATATATATATATATATATATATATATAAGATTCAAATGGAAATAATAAGCAAATAAAAGAATACGAAAATAACTAATATATGTAAAATTACATTTGATTTTACACTAATAGTCAACACAACGATATGCAAGCGATGTGGCCCGCGACCTTAGATCAAGGCCAAAATCGCATGAATCACATGTAATTTTATAGGTGTTTTTAGTGTAAAATCACATGTAATTTAACCGTTTTTTATTCTCTTTTTAGTTATTAATTTTATATCAACTGGTTTCATTAGAATATAGTTGATCAAATGTTTGCTGTTAAGCAACATATATCGATATAACAATACATTATTTGGTAGATATATTATTTTCATGATAATTTAATCAATATCAAGAGGTAATTGAACACTAAATAAAAATGCAATAAAATATGATCACAAAAACGATAAATAAACCACAAACAACTCGTCAAGAAAACGAAGTCGACAATAAGTTGGCGCCTGATGCTCAAGCATTAGGATCAAAGAGCCCAGGATATTTTCTTTGTATCGAGCTATATATATATATATGTGTGTGTGTGTGTGTGTGTGTGTGTGTGTGTGTGTGCGCGCGCGCGCGCACGCGTGCACGTGTGTGTGTTACTTAACATCGTAGAGAGAAGTTGTTAGTTATTCTACTTTTATCTAGACAACTCATTATAACATGTTTAGATTAAACATCGATTTTTGATTTATAAATTAAGGAGCTCTTGGTTGGTTTTGCACTAAGTCCTGTATAAATAACGTTGTTTGTCTGGATAAATCCGTCTGTATAGATTGAGAAAATTTATTGTCTGAAAGAGTTTTTTTCATAGATATAATGAAGATGTTGTTTAATTGGGAAATACATGTTTGGAAATAAAAAAACTTGGCTTTTTTTTGTCTAAAACTCCTCTTGAAAATCTTACTGAATAAACCATTTTTTATATCAAAAAGTCACTATCAAACAATCATGTATAATTAACCAAATAAGTTGTGAGTCTAAATAAACTCATTAAACCGTTAGCAAACAAACCCTTGATATCACTACAACAAAATTGGGTTTATAGGACGCTCCCAATCTCTAAGCGTCCTAATAGACCGCTTTACATGACTTAATATATATGACCAAAATATAAAGCGCCCTATCTAACGACATTGTAATAAGTTTATACGATATTTTTAGACGTCTTAACAAGTTTTTAGAACATTTTTAATACAAATCGTTACATTAGCAACTCTACATGACACTTTTGAGAAAATTGTCCTATAAACTCAATCTTTTATAAAGACGTACACTTGTTTTTATAAGACGGTTTTTCACATAGTGTCCTATAAAACTACCAATGAGACACTTTACATTAAAAGTGTCTTAAAAAACTTAGTAAGACATCAAAAAACATCACATAAACTTATTACAACGCCTTTTAGATACGACACTTTATTTTTTGATCATATAAAAAGGTCTATTAAGACACTTAAAAATTAAGAACGTCTTATAAACTCAATTTTGTTTTGTTAATTATGATGTGTTACATAAAGACACACACATACATATCTTAAAAAGAGACATTTTATTATAGAAAATTTATAATGGGAAACATAGGGTAGGGTGCCCACTCCCACTTAGTAGGGTGGTCCTTGTATCAATTTGGTTACACAAGTGTCCTCTTTCTTTTCCTTTTAACTCACCACCCATTGCTTTCAATCTTCAATTCCTTTTCCCAACCAATTTAATTTTCAACCCTGCTACTTGTACTTTACACAACAATACTTGTACATTTTCTTTAACTTCTCTTGTCCTACACATTAGGGTTTGCTTTTACCTTTCGTTACCAAAATCAATCATTGAACCGAAACCCAGATCTTTACGGTCGTTGTGATAAAGTTAGACCAAAGACCGACCATTAATTCGAAACTGATAGGCCACGTGTTTTCTAGCTTGTTACAAGGGTCCAGCTACAACGAAGAATGATGAACGAATGGTATTGGTGTATATATATAATTGTAAACGACTTGACACGTATGACCAATAAGAATTTGTATATAATGAAAATTGTTTCTTTCGGTATCTTTTGAATGTTGATTATATAACTGAAAACAAACATCTTCGATAAAAGATCGTGTAGGTGGATGAAAATAAAAGTAACCTTTTGATAAAAATATCTGAGTAGGATTATGTTGGATTACTGATAAATATAATCTCAGTTAAAATTGGTTCGAAACATGGGTCGAGTAAAAAAACCATACCCGTGGGCCATGGGTGCATGGTCTATTTTGGTATTGGGCCGTTTTGTTTTTTAAGTATGGGCCGAAAAAGACAGACTTTAAATTGTTTTTTGGGGCTTTTAATGTTCAGAATTAATATATATATATATATATATATATATATATATATTATATATATATAAACTAGTGTTTGACATCGTGTATTGACTATAATTTTTTTAAAATTATTTAAGTTAGCTAAATAAGTTGATGATTACGTTTATACATATGAAATTAATAATAATCAATAATTACTTTGATATATGAATCCACCTTATCATTATTGATTGTTCTTTGTATATATATATATATATATATATATATATTAATAGTCTTATATATCAATCTTTTATTATATCAAACTTTGTAATTGATTCAAAATCATTAAAAAATAATATGAAAGTATTGATTTATAATCATGAGGTGTATTATGAGAATTGTTTTGTACATATCAATTTATCTCCTACATATATTGTCATAAAATAATTATATTCATCAAGCAAACATTGTGTTGTTACCTACTTTGATATAATTGTTGAATATTTTTGTAATTTGCTCATATTAGTCATAATATACTCATTTGCATCATTGACCAAAAACCTCCTTAAAACCCCTATTTTCCTACATGCAATTGCACGTGGAACAATAGCATTATGACCATTCCAGATACATAGATTTAATCAATTTGTTATTTTTTCATTTGATTTGTTCGAGTTTTTTAGATTTGTTTTAGATAGTTCATAGTTTGGTTTTTTTATAAAAAAATCCTAAAAGAAAAGGTCTTAGTAAAATTATGTAAAACAAAAGATATGTATTATATTGATTCTAGTGATAATTATATATAAAGTTTGATTATATATATATATATATAGAGAGAGAGAGAGAGAGAGATGAGCGATCAAATGAAAACCACCCTCACATGTCAATTTCATTGTTTAATCTTATGAATTTTTTTCATGAAATTGTTTAATCTTGTGAAATTGTTTCATATATTACTTTTTTGATGAATTTGTTTCATATATGGTTATGAAATTGTTTCATATAATATTTAATGAAATTGTTTCATGTATTTCTCTAAAATTAAAATAAT
>NC_037536.1:14527337-14541397 GCF_001531365.2 Cynara cardunculus var. scolymus | reverse complement strand
GGCCACCGTCCTCCGGTGATACTATCACAATGCATCATATATGTGCTTGGGTATCACATTGATGTCGTTTGTGTGATCGATCGAAGATGTAACACAGTGGTATCACTATGCATCTTATATATGATTAGGTATCACAATGTATCTTTTGTTTAACAGAGTCGATATTTTTAGGTATCACAGTGGTATCATAGTGGTATCACCGGAGGATGGTGGCCGAAGGCCGGAGAACGGTGGCCGGAGAAAGAAGAGATGAGAGTTTTAAAATACCAAAAATATCCTTGCATTAAGATTTTAATTTAAAATTACCAAATTTATAAATTTCCTAATTTATCTATTGATTTGTGGTTAATATTGGTTCTCACAGTTACCACAAACAACTCAGTTCTCCCTTGAATAGGCCCATATATATATATATATATATATATATATATATTATAAATTATAGGATTTGGATTTGGATTGAGATTTAATTTAATTTAATTTAATTTTTTTAATTATTTGTTTGTTTAATAAAGAATTTGTTTTCGTCGGTAAATTATTATTATTATTTTTTATTAACCTGGATATCCAATTCGCTATGTGAGCCGATTAATCTCAATGCGACAATCTGTTTTGCATAGCCCGGAGTCACCGCATTTGAACCTCCGTGGCCACAAGGAAATATGGATTTGAATCTGGGACCTTCTGGTACTTTGACCTTTGGAGTCAAGTTCAAACCAATCAAGCACCACCCTTGTGGTTGTAAATTATTTTTTTGCTATCGATTTCTCTAAAACTATATTTTGAAAATGTTTCCGACGCGGTGAGGAAATGCGGTTTTGTCAGCCGAAATCCCGTGCCTTCTCCCGTTGTACGGGTTAAAAACGAAGTCCATCTTCCCAATTCAACCAGTTTGTCGAAGATTGATTTCACCCCAAATTCTGAAATTGGAGTTTGCACGATCGCACATAGTTGGACTTTCGTTTTCCGGTGCTAACATTGTCGGACTGGCGGTCGAGGAGGATCTTCGGCGCCGTCGTGTTGAGATCGAAGTTGAACCAGTAAAGTACAATTCAATCCAACTTACCTTAATATGATCTTCTTTTCTCAAGCCCAATTTCGAGAAGTTATTGTTCATCGAAGCCACCGATCTATCGGAATCACTCAAGAAATGTGCTATAAATGTAACCCATCCTGTTCTCCAACGATTAACCGTCACTGGTTGTAACAAAACTTTGACAAATAAATCATTGTCAGTGTTAGGCACAACCGTTTGGCATTTATAAACAAGTTTCGTTGCACAATCGTTGAGTGGAATCAACTCAGAGATTCTACTCTCAATCGGTGCCAATTTCGATATAGCTTTGTTGTTGGAGAGAATTTTGTTTGTGGATTGAACGAATTCAGAGAAATTAGATGTTTAGGAGATTATATGAATCATTTCAACATATCGAGATAACTGTTTGTTCTGGTATAAATAGTCAGTATCTGTTCTTCCACCGCGAGAGKGGCRGATTGGGATTGTTTAAGCAATTCACGTAAGCGTTGACCTCTTGCCAATTGATTCTGAGTAGCTTTATCGAGATCAKAAGCAAATTGTGCAAAAGCTTCTAATTCTGCGAATTGTGCCAGTTCCAATTTTAATTTACCRGCTACTTGTTTCATAGCTTTAATTTGAGCTGCAGACCCCACTCTGGAAACAGAGATACCCACATTAATAGCGGGTCGGATTCCAACATTGAATAGATCGGCAGATAAGAATATTCTCACCAACAGTTCTCCGGTGGGAAACTACAATGTGGTTTCGGCTAGATATAATGGTTTTTGTGGTATTGATTCCGGTGGTGGTTTAGATCGTACGGAAGAGACCCAAATGGTGTGTTTAAATCGGTGTCCATCGGAGATAATCGATTTTGTGCAATCAGAGTCGACGGAACAGTGATTTGTTGGGGGGTATGATTCTGGTTGCCAGAAAATCTACAGCGGGCTTCTTTTGCCGGATTGCAGACGAACGGTGTTGTTTTCCATAGGATTTTCACGTCCAATTATTCCATTTGCAGCAACTTTTGAAGTCCCACGGGATTTTGATTTAAAATACCAACCCCTTCCAAACGATTTCCAAATCCATCAGTCATAGGATTTCAAATTATGACAATCCTGCAAATCAAACATCAGATTGGAGTAGAATTCAAATCCAAATCCCTCAAATTACATTCGGTTATTGCAATGCAGTTTGGTGTTTCTAAATATATTACATACAGAAATGAGGAAAAACCAAGAAATCAAAAGGCTATTTTGGTAAATTTACAAACTAAAAAGCATTTGATGATTAAAGAATACTATAAGCGAATCCCAAATTGCAGCCAAGAAATCTTCATCTTCTGGGCAAGAAAATGCTTCCCAATCTGATGATCAATTAAGAAAGAATGACATATGAGATGTGACTGAATCTGTAGATAAATCCAAGAGCCGTTTACCAAACGCTTACCCAGTAAATGTTTATTAGTAAAAGTCAACATTTTCGCCTACGTTATCGGGTAAGATTTTAATCCATTAAAACGGCATCGCATGCAACAATTTAGCCGGTAAGCGCTAACAGGGTAAGAGTCGTCAACCACACTTACCGGGTAAGACTCTTTGACCCTTGTCATCGCTTTACCGGGTAAGATTCTCAATCTTTATCATCATGTTTATCCACTAAGGTAAAGTGACCCTTTAAACGCTTATCGGGTAAGCGTTTAGTAAACGGCCCCTGAATATAACTAAAAAAACTAAAGAAAATTAAATCAGGAGATGGGTACAATGGCAACAACTTCATGCTGTATACTGTTGATGACAACAAAACTTGAATCAAAATGATGTCATGTCATAAGAACCATAAATGCATTACAAAATCAAATATGTGAGAATATATGGAACCCTATTAGATTACAGTCAAAAAAAACTCTTGGAAAGAGAATGGAGTTTTTCAACATTTACGGGGGAGAATTTGTCAAAGTTTAGCTGATATGGGAGGCTAGACCGGCACAAGTTGTCCCAGAGTGTCGACTGTCAAGAGGGGGCATGGACAGGTGAGGGGGCTAGACGAGCCCATATTGGCCCAGAGTGTCGCGAGGGCCAGAGGGGGCTAGACAAATAGACGTGTGAACGGGTCGTCAAGAGTCAAAATCTACCATTTTAGGGTCTTGACTAGAGATGCACAAAAAAAAACTAAACCCGGGCCTGCTAGGCCCAAGCCCGAAAACCCCGAACCTAGGCCTGGCCTTAAAGTCTGATCATGTCAACTTCTTTTTCAAGGCACGGTTAAAACCCAATCGTACCCTCTTTCAACCCCAAAACCCAGCCCAGCCCAGGCCCCAAAAAGCCTGGGTTTTCTTTGTTTACTGAAAAACGGGATTCAAAGACCACGGGCTTGATCATCTCTAGTCTCGACGCTCAGAAACAAATCTCTGCCCATCTAGCCTTCGTTGGAAGAGGCATGTTGGATCCCTATATCAGCTAGATTTCGACCATTTCTTCTTAATATATGTCAGAAACCTCTTTTTTGTAATGTAATCCAATGGGATTAAACATATTCTCATAAGATAGAATTCAACCAACCAAATTGGAAAATCCACAATCCAACAAATTTGTCCAAAGTCATCATATCTTGATCAATCATAATCATCATCATATCTTGATCATCGTCATGATCCAATGCACCTAGCTACAAAAGATCAAGAATCAACAAGTTAATCAACAATGGTGAGATCAAGAAACTGGTTATAATTCTCTGTGTCTTCAACTGTTATCAATGGAGATAAATGTCGGTTTTCACTTCGCATTTGAACCCAAGAAATCCAACCTATCAGCCTCGCCATCTTCGCTTCCAGCAATGTCAAATCTTTCACTAAACAACTCTTCCCAGAATTCCTCATCGAACTCTTGAACCCCGGAAAGATCTTTAGCTTCTTCCTCTTGACTTCTTTTCAATCTACCAACACCTTGCATTTCTAAAGCAAGTTCCTCAAGCTCCGAAAGGTCCCCAAATTCGTTACTAGTTTCAGATGATTCCATGATGTTAACACGATTAGATCCGTGATCAATTGGTCTTTTTCGCCTTTCCTTCATGAAGGCTTCTGCAAGATTCTTTCTTTCACCATGAGAAGCGAGTTTCTGTATGAATTCGGGATTTTGCAGAGCTTTCGCCAAGAAACCCATCATTTTTTGCCGCTTCTTTTCTGTTCCTTTTAATCTGAGCTCCATTTCTTTAAGATGGCTTCTGGTGTTTTGCTGCTGTTGTCTGAGTTTCACGAGCTCCGTCATAAGAACCTATTTATCACACCAAAGGGTCATTGGTCAAGCGGTATCCGGGTTATTGGTAAAGTCAAGCCTCCCAGAAGGTCAACTGGTCAAGGGTTCAAACCTCACCAAAGGCGAGGAGCGAGTGCAAGAGAGATGCACAAAAAAGCCCAAACCCAAAGCCCGGTCAGTCCTAGCCCGAGCCCGGGACTAGTGAGCCCCAGTACCGGGTCAGACCAAGCCTCAAACCGCGATCAGGCTGAAATATTGGCAGCAGGCCTGCCCTTGAAAAGCCTGGTCAAGCTCAAAAAAGCCTGGCCCGAAAAGCCCGATTGGGCCCTTTTCAACCCCAAAACCAGGCGCAGACCATAAAAAACCTGGACCTTTTTTATTGTTAACTGAAAACGGACTAGTAAAGCCCGAGCACAGCCTGAAAAAGTCCGGGACTAGTGAGCCAGAAGACCGGGTTAGACCAGGCCCAAAACCCCGATCAGGCCAAAATATTGGCAGCAGGCCCCTGGAAAAGCCTAGTAAACCCTAAAAAGCCCGATTGGGCTCTTTTTCAACCCCAAAACCAGGCCCGGCCTGGGACTTAAAAAGCCTGGACCTTATTTATTGCTAACTGAAGACAGGCTACAAAAGCCCAGGCCCAGTCCTGAAAAATCTTGAGCCTTGTGTGTGAGCATTTGCGGTATATAAATATTACATACTTAAAAGAAAACTCATTTATCACATCAAAGGGTTATTGACCCAACAGTATAGATGGACAAATCGCCCAGCCTGGCCGAGGACCGATGGAATCGGTTTGGGACCACCGGTTAATGGTTTTCGTCAAAAAACTAGGCCCGTCCTGGGACCAGTTATGGGCCCTGCCCGGGACCGGTCTGATTTTTTTAAAAAAAGTGTATTTTTATAAGTATTTTTAATGTATTTCTAACTTTCTAAGTGTATTTGATTGAAAATGAATAACAAATTTATAATAAAACAAATTTTGTAAGTGTATTTGATTGAAAACCAATTACAAAACTACAATAAAACGTATTTTTTAAGTGTATTTCATTGAAAACAATTATAAAACTACAATAATACGTATTTAATAAGTGTATTTGATTGACCCAATTATATATTTTAAAGTGTATCAAAATAACATTAAAGTGTTGTTAAAAATTTATCAAAAAAATTTGTTTTTAATATAGGACCGGTTTGGGCCTGGCTTACAAGTACCCTTAACCGGGCCTTACTATTTTCGAAGGGACCGGGACCGGGACCGGGACCAGTCCAGGTTGTTACTGTTTCGGCCCGGGACCAATTTTGGCCATGTCTACCCAGCAGTAAAGCCCAACCTCCCAGGTCAATGGTTTAAAAAGTGTGCATGAGTATTTACCGCATATAGATATTATATACTTCATAAACATACCCGTTTATCACGTCTTAAACGTTCTACTTCACCATCTAATCCGAACGTTCCAACTTCAACACACAGATTGTTAGCTTCTTGTTGTGGAGGAGGATGAGAAGATGTTTTTCTTCTTTTGATGTTCTTCAAAATGTGCCTTTGGCCCTTCAAGAAGGCTTCGTTAGCAAACTCCCATATATCAGGATCGATCTTTCTGAAACCCTGCATACAGAAACCGCAATGTCCTGAAGCTTACAAGTTCCTACCACACAAACATATGATTAAGTTCAAATTTTTCGATCAATACCATTGCATAAGAACTCATAAACCTGTATTAGCCATAACAAACAAAGGGTTTCTATGTCTTTTATTTTAATTGTCAATCAGCTTGATTGCACCTCGACTAATCTCATTGAATCCTGAAGTTAACCAAAAAGCCAAAAAGGTGACCAATGGGAGCAAACCCATGACCAGTCGTGCTACCTCCAAGTAACAATTTCAAGCTTGTTTTCCTTTGTTTATCTCATTTTTCTTGTTTTTCTACTCGTTTCTGCTAAAAGGGTTTATAACCGGCAACCCTCGTAGAGGTGAACCCAGAATTTTTTTTCAAGTGGTGGCACTATTTAACTATAAAAAGATTCTAATTTTTTTTTCACAATATTAGTATAAATTTGTTGGTCGATTCTTTGTCCTTGCATAGAAGAAACCCGTGTTTGAGTCTGGTCTACATATATTTTTAAATACACAAGAAAAAACCAAAATTTAAGCTAAAAACAACAAATTTTACAATTGGGGGACTCAAACCTGGTGGCACCCAACAAAACAATACGGTGGCACCCTTTAGAATCCTGGTGGCACCCAACAAATTAGTACAAAGGCAAAAGCATTTACCATCTTAGCCATTAAAGTCTTGTGTTAACATTTTAGTTTCAAAAACTATATGATAACACCCAACAAAACAATATGGTGGCACCCTTTAGAAACGTAATTCTTTTCCCTTACGACGGAACCATGAAGTAGTAGCCCGTGCCACTGTATCTATCCATATGGGTCCGCCCTAAACCCCCGACCCCAGCGCATACCAGTCTGCCCCACAAAAATATATGATAAGCAAATCAGGTAGACAGTAGCCCACTATGGGATTGGTTTAAAAGCCAATGTTTAACCAATCAAATGTAACATCTTGAATGATCAAATTTTATAAAATTTCAAATGAACATTATGAAAACCAAATAATTAATTAGCAACTTTAACTCATAGTTGGAAGATTAGCCTCATTGAACTCAAGAAAATTCTTAACTAAATCAACTCACCCAGAACCTAATAGACATGCATACAATATGTATACGTCGAGCTAATCATGTGATGTGAGAACCATAAAAAAAAGTTACAAACCCGTGTGAACCAACTTCAATTTATTGTTTCCCATGATTTTTTTCATGCTAGGATTTAAAATATTGTTTGTTTCTCAAGATATTTGTTTTACAATGTAAAACTCTTTTACATGTATATTATTCATTTGGTTCTCAGGGTTCTTAACCTTTTGAGATTCTCATTAGATTATGCATGTGTATATATACACACATATAGTGTGTATAGAGGGAAATTCTTTTAGAAAAACAAAATTGATTGGGAACCTAGTAATCGCTCACTAAGCGCCATGTGTCCCTCTTTGCAATTTATAATGAATAACACATTTATGACGAAGATGGTTCAACATGAATAACACATTTATGATGAATATGGTTCAAGATAAACAACTCCTCACACATTCATGATAATAACATGTTCATATTCTTGATGAATATGCCACCTATTGCACCTATTGCATCGGAGGCGGTTTCCTAGTTCCTAATCAATTTTAGGCTGGTGTGTGTGTATATGATAAAAGGAAAATCATAGAAAAATGAAAAACTATGAACATCATGGTAATCATTCATATGTACTATATACATACATGCATACAAATAACATGCAAATAATTTGTCCAATATGTATATATACATATAAACAAACCGCTTCTATTAGTTGTATATAGATGTGTATATCATTCAGATGAACGGTTACCAGACATTCCTTAAACTTCCATATATATATGTGTGTGTGTGGGGAGGGGGGGGGGGGGGGGAACTTACATAGGTATTCAGTTGTCTAATAAAGCTAGAGAAATTGTTGTGCTTGAAGTATCTTGGGAGGAGATTAGTAGAAAAAGCCTGTGTATCCCAAACAACAAAGCTTTGACCTCCTCTACTCCAAGACAAAATGTGATCAAAATTTGGGTCATCCACCATTTCATAAACTTTTGTCAAGAAAGGTGGAGGTCCAGAATCATGAAGACCCTCCATTGGCTGTGGCACTTGCATCACCATTATCTGCGGCACTTCCACCACCACCGGCTGCTTTTCCGGTACCGTACTACCACTGCCACCAACAGTAGAACTTGATCCACCTAATGGGTATTCCTCCTTAACAACTGAGTAGAAAGGATCCATGATCAAATTCTCTAAACTAAACGAAATTCCTTGATGGGTTGCAATCTTTTCAATCGATTCTCAAATGGGTTCATCAAATTAAACCCCCAAAACCAAACGAAACCAAGAACGAAAAGAAACTTTACTTTGCATTTTGAGAAATCTCTCTTGATGGGTTGTCGACCTTGTTAATGAAATATCGAATGAATTTATCAAATTTTATAGTGAAGTACAGAAAAAACAGAAACTCAAATGAAGTTATCAAGAAAATTCTGCTAGACAAAAGGTCGAACAGATTGTTTGCATGACAAAAAGAAGAGAGAATCTGGATTGAAATTGGGATTTTAAGGATGATTTCAGTTAGAATCAGATGATATAAATGGGATTTGAAGGACAGGAAGAACAATTGAGGAAAGCTTTTGACAAGCGCCAGAAAAAAAAAATCTTTTGTATCAGTGCTAGGCTTTCTCCTTTGGGAAAGTTCTGTTTGACAAGTTGGTGGTTGTTTTGTAAATAGGATATAATGTTGGGGGCAATAATTAAAAAATCAGAGAGATTCAGACTCTATACGAAGGTTCTAGACACCAGTAGGAACCTTCTGAAGTTGTTATTATTTTTCTTTTCTTTTTCCAATATTATTTTATTATTAAATTGAAAAAGAAAAAAAATTGCTCCCAGTTAAGGTGCCATTTTGTTTACATAATAGAATCCGATGGAATTTGAATTAACGAATTAGAATATGAAGGAAGTATTTGATTGGCAGGAATTAGAACGATTTTTTGTCAAGAATTTGATTATATCTGTTTAGTTTGTTAATTATAATAGTGATGGTGGACGCAAGCGGTAGCGATGTTGTTGGTGGTGGCGATGGTGATATTGGTGGCAGTGGTGGTGGTGAGGTCGGCAGTGGCAGTGGGGGTGAAGGCTACAATGGTAACGGCAGTAGAGGTGGCGGCGGCGACGACGATGGTTGTGAGAGTGAATGACAGTGGTAACGACAGTGGCAGCAATGGTGGGAACAACAGCGACGGTGACAGTTTTCGTGATGGGATGAAATATAATGGAATAAATATAAGAGATGATAGTTTTTTTCTTAAAAGTTGAGATGAATGAATTGGAATTATTTGCTATAACTCAAGCATTTACATTCCATCCACGTG
Organism: Cynara cardunculus var. scolymus; assembly: GCF_001531365.2. Lineage (NCBI taxonomy): Eukaryota > Viridiplantae > Streptophyta > Magnoliopsida > Asterales > Asteraceae > Cynara > Cynara cardunculus. The sequence continues at coordinate 14,532,110 of NC_037536.1, read as the reverse complement.
GAATTCGAATTCCCTCCTCAAACTTAAAGAATGAATCAAATACATGAATAAAATTTGGTCAACAGAATTGATCACTCCAATTCCTTCAAGCTTCATCAGATTCCACAAAACCGAACGCCACGTTACGTTTATGTATAAACAAAAAGCTTTATTTTGGTATGATCTAATTTTGATTGATATCTAATAAATATAGTTGGGCAAATTGCATTAAAAAATAATGTAGTTTAACTTGATTCCTATTTTGGACAATGTACTTTCAAAACTTCCATTTTGGAACCTAACATGTAAAGTTTTAAACATTTAAGTATCCAGATAACCAGTTGAAGACTAATTTTAGATTAAAAAAAGTTCATGTCATTAACCACGTCAGCAAATAATACCGAGTTGGATACAACATCACTCACAACATCAACATGATAACCGGTTAATGTTTCAAGCATTTACTCGGATACTTAAATGTTTAAAATTTTATATCTAAGATACCAAAAATGGAAGTTATGAAAGTACGTTACCTAAAATATGAATCAAGTTAAAGTATGTTACATTTTCATGCAATTTGTCCAATATATTTTTTCTATCTCCATATACGTATATGCAAATGAATGCATGATGAAAAACCCAACCCATATTCTATTTTTATTAAATCATTATACTAATAACGAGATGGTTACCAAACGTTTATTGGATAAGTGTTTATACGGTGTCACCTACCTTATCAAATGAGCATGATAAAAATCGAGAATTTTATCCAATAAGTGAGAAATCAGATTCTTATATGGTTAACGTCTACTAGTCAAAAGACTTTGAGTGTGTCTCTTACCGGTATGCAGACTACATGAGACAGTATGCGGCAAAAAAATAGTCTCATTTTGGCATGCCATGGACAAAAAAAACATGGGACAAGGTAGGACTATTTTTAATTTTAGTGGGACAAATCTTGATATTTCTTGTTCCACCAAAAAAGGTGGAACAACATGGGACTAAAGTTAAAATGACAATATTTTGATTGATTGGTTGTCATTTTACAATCATTATATGATATAAAATAACATTGAACAATATTTAGGGGTAATATGGTCATTTTAATAGTTTTGTCCTATCATGTCCTAGTCGTACCAAATATAGGACAGACAATTAGTCCAGTCCCATCATGTCCCGTGCCGTCTCGTCCTGTCACATCCAGTATGCGTACCAAACACTACCAAAACGCTTATCCAGTAATCATCTGATAGACGACTCTTAAGACACATCGAGTTTAATGGTCGACTTCAATAAATCGAAAATTTTATTTTATTATATTTAAATTTTGCATTTTTCATATTTAAAAAACAACAACATTATCAAGTGTGAGTGATGGGGTCATATCGTAGGGTCCAATTCATACAAGTTGTAAGAAGTACCGTTTGGGTCTAGAATCTACGAATTCTAATTGGTTGATTTTGTGGGACCCATTGGATTTAACTTTAATTATTTAATCAGATATCTAAAATATTTTTTAATAAAATAAAATATGATTAATTATGTAATGAATCCTTTTCGAGGCCACGTATGTTTATTTTTATGATCAAGGTCGATTCAATTTGAAAAAAATGTATTTTATTCTTTAAACTGATACAATTGATTTTTCCTTGGATTAAACCGTGTTGATTTCTCCCCTGTCAAACCGTCACTTTGCCAACTTTTGATCCAACTCAAAGGAATCTCTGAGTCCACCGCTATTTGAGATAAGGGGTGCTCAAAACCCGGAGCAACCCAACCCAATGTGAAATAATTTAACCGAAGCAACCTGATGTCTAATCGAGTTGTAAAATTGTCAAACCGTATGTATTGAGTTGATATTGGGTTACTGCTATTATTTGAATCCAACCCAATGAACCCGATATCATTTGTCTCTTGAATTTAGTATGATTGTTGAATTTCTATTAATATGGATTAGACAATTACACTATCATGTATGCTCTTCGTATACAAATATTTCCAATCTATTCACATCTCTATATAACTCATTCGTATATATGTTCAATAACTGTGAATATATATATATATATGTGTGTGTGTGTGTGTGTGTGTAAATTAAAAAAATTAACTGAATGTGATATACGTAAGGAGCATAGATAAGTTGTATCAAATGATTGATGATAAAAAAAAAATTATGAGTGGAGAAATAACATGTTCAAGGTTAGAAGAGACCAATCCGTACGGGTTGGGTTGGGTTAAGTTGCACTTTGGTTCATGTTGGGTTGGGTTAAGAATTTTCAAACAACAAGCATTGAGTTGGGTTGTTCAAATGTTTTCAACCTAATTAACTCAACCCATAAACACCCTTAATTTGAGATACTTCATCTGTCCCAAATAAGTGCTTGCATTACTATTTTTGTTTGTCTAAAAAACAAGTATTTACTTTCAAAAGTAAATGATTGTTTTTCAACTTTGCTCTTAGTTATTAGATAGAGAAATTTTCTCTCTCTATAAGAGCTGAATTATTTGATAACTTATAAAATTGTGAGATCCATGAGAATTTCTACCTTAAGACTTTGTTTTACATTGTTTTTCCCATCCAAGCAAGATGTATTTTGATTAACATATATTTGTTTCATATGTATTTTGTTCACAATGTGCAAATTTTTACGTGTATTTTCAATTTCACAAATACACCAAATAAGTTCACAGTGTGAAAAGTATATATGTGAAACGAATATATGTTTATCAATACATTAAGTCTTAATCTTTAATAAAAAAAAATCATATGAAATACTTCCATTGTCCCAAGATAAGTGTTCATAATTGAAATGACAAACAGTTTTAGATAGACATAATTATTACATTTTTTTGTTAACAAAATGACATCTTTACCCTTGTTTTATTTTTCTCTCTTCACGACTTTTAAATATTTATGCATTAAATAAGAGTAAATTTAAGAATTTGGTTATTTACTTTTGAAAATAGACATTTATTTCGGGACAAATACAAATAGAAACATAGACACTTATTTGAAATGAAGTAGGTTATTACAAGTTCATGAGTTCTCAAAAGAATGTAGCTCTCTCTGTAATTAGGTGTAAATTTGTCATTTTTCTTAACTAAAAACTGTAATAATCACACATTTATACCTTTTCATTGTAGACACCTATTTTGAGACGAAAGAAGCAACAACCTTTTACCTGATAATAATTACAATAATAAATCGACTAAACATCCATCCATGTCAACGATATTTACAAGGTCTATCGGTTATCGATCAATATATATATATATATATATAATTAATTAACTCTTATGTTGCGTTTGGTATGCAAACATGATTGGACTGCACTAGACAAAACAAGAGGGTAGGATTGGACATGTCAGGACTGGACAGAACAAGGGTCTGCTTGGTATTTGATACAACTAGGACTAACCATGACATAACTAGACAAGTTACCCCAAAAAGTTATGTTATGATTTTATATATCATATAATAGTTATAATTAAAAGAAATAAAGTAAATAATTAAACAGTTTAATTTATAAATTCTTTTACACATTTTTCACACACACACACACACATATATATGTATGTCTTGAGTGAGTTCCGTTGAAAAAGAAAGTTAAGGTAAGAAGCGTAAAAATGAATATCCACGTTTGGATGCGCATTAGGATGTGATGCACCAGATCAATATCCGTATCAAATGCGATTCATGAGTGAGTTTAAAATTAAAGGGTAGTCAATGGTCCATATTCCTTCTTTCACTTTTCATTTTAACTCTCTTTCTCACACGATCATTCGCTTGTATATAACAATATCAATTTAAAATGGAAAATTTGATACAATTGATGGTAGTTATAAAAACCCAATTTGTACAATAGATAAAATTACGCCCTGCTTGGTAGATCCATATCAATAGAAGAAGGTACAATGAAGATTGTTGCAACAACAATGGTTGTGGAGGTAGAGACACTGGTGATTGGTGGACGATGGCGGTTATGGAGGACGTGAAGATGTGGGTAATGGTGGTGGTCAACAGTTGTGGAAGAGGCAATTGTGGTTGACGTGGTGGAGGTAGCCGATGGTGGTTATGGTAGCAGTAGTGTTGGCTATGGATGAGGTGGTGGTGGCCAACGGTGGTTGTAGAGGACATAAAGATGATAATGGTGGTGGTGGTCGGAAATGGTGGATGAGGTAGTTGTGTCCGAGGTGGTGTTGGTAGTTATAGTGGACATGGAGGTGGTGATGGTCGATGGTGGTCAGTGATTGACGATGGTTGTAAAGGTGGTGGATGAGGTTGTTATAGTGGAAGAGGAGGTGAAGGTGACCGACGGTGGCCACCGATGGTCGATAGGGACGGTGACCACTAAAATATACACCATATTAAAGTTTACATATTAAATAAAGATTAATTAATAATATGTTAGGGGCCGTTTATTAAACATTTACCAGTAAAATTTAACACTATTATGTACTTACCAGGTAAGATTTTAGTCTCCAAGACGACATAGTATACAACAATTTATCCGGTAAGCGCTTACTATGGTAAGAGTCGTCGCCCTCACTTACCGGGTAAAACTTTTGATCCTTGTCTCACTCTTACCGAATAATATTATTGGTTCTTACTATATTCTTTCGATGAGATAATGTTATTTGACAAACACTTATTCGGTAACGACACATTCGTGTCTAACTTTTGTCTAACGTCAAGGGGGTGTTTGGATAAGCTTATTTAAGTGACTTATTGACTTATTTCAGTTTGGTACCGGAGATAAGTTAAAACGGAGTGTTTGGGTAAAAAAAAAAAAA
>NC_037536.1:14484200-14526782 GCF_001531365.2 Cynara cardunculus var. scolymus | reverse complement strand
AAAAACAACTTATCAGCTTATTGCAGTTTGGTACCGCTATAAGCTAATCCAAACACTTTTTACAAAACTCCAGTTTGATACCGCATAAGTTAATAAGCACTTTTACAAAAAAACATAAGTTGTTTTAAATAAGCTTACCCAAACACCCCCCAAGTATGGGACCATGAGTTTTAGGTAATTTTTTTATAGTTATACTTGAAGAACAAACCTGTAATTCGAACGATCGGCGAGACCTACCGGCGTGCGACCTCCGATGACGGATCACCGGCTATTTCTTCTATTAATTGCATCTCGTCATTGGAATAAACTGTAAATTACAGATACTAACTATGAACAGGAAGAAATTCATTTTGTCCGTTTTAGGGTTTGTTATCTGCATCGCAACACCTACCGCCGGGGAATCATCGACGTGCTTGGCGGTGTATAAAGAAGGAGGTGCACCGGCGGTGTTTCAGTCACCAAAATGCCCTCGATGGAGCTTACCAGAACATGATCCTCGCCGACAAGCCACAGCTGGGAGATGTCAATCGGCCACACGTCAGGGCCGACGAAAGTCTTCGGAAGATCGCACTTTCTGTACTCTTGACATCCGCATTCCTTTTCCAGGTAACGTGTGTGTTTTCTGTAGGGTAATCGCGTTTGATTTTGAATTTTGTTTGTGTATGCATATGCAATATTATGATAAGTTGCTGAATACGTATATGCATACTCGTGCCGTTCTACGATAGTGTTTTAATTGATTTATACTTTTGAACTTCAAATATTATTACAAACGATCAATATTTTGATACTTTAAATCATACGAGGAGTAACACAAATAAGAAAAGGAAGTTGGTTCTAAACTTGCAAAAGGATTCATTTTAACTTCTAATTTTGGAAGTACTTTTGAGTTCTGTATAAAGGTTTTCTCTTGGGAAGTAGCACGGTTACGTTCCAAACTCAAAACTCAGCCTGGGTACCAAGCCAAATAGGTTTGTCTCGAATTGCTTCTTCTACCATATGTTACTTCCTGCAAATCCAAATATTAGTTCACTTAGCAGACAGTCCAAAATAGATTCTTACACAATGTACTCAAGCTTGCTAAATACTATGCAGAGTTACATCTGCTGTTGCCTGTTTGTCTTTCAAAAATTTGAAAAGCAATCTAAATCAGGGGACTAGGTTGAGAAAACATCAACAGTATATCTAATAGTTATCATAAGATGATATATAGTCGAAATCTCAGAAATCATGTTGGCCACTTGGCCCTTTAAGTCATTTGTTATTTTTTAAAGTTATGTGGAAACTAAGTATTGTGTTTCTCATAACAATTAAAGCTTGTGTTTCTTATGGTTGATTTATCATACTGGTGTAGGCCCCAATGGCATTAGAGATACGTCAGTTGGCATTGTGGCAGTTTTTGATGGACATAATGGGGCAGAAGCTAGTGATATGGCCTCAAAGCTGTTATTGGAGTATTTCACACTACATGTTTACTTTCTTCTTGATGCCACATTTTCTTTTTTATCCAAGATATCAAAAGGAATGTTACCAAATAAGGAAGAACACGACTATGCTTCTCAAATGCTAGGTTGGGATGAGAAATTGGGTGAACATGTGCTACATATTGGAAGGTCTGTCTCTCCCTCTCTCTTGATCTCACTCACATAGCCCGGCATACACAATCTCATAATCTCTCTTCATAGCATACATCAATTACCAACCCTTGCATGCACTGATGCATGATGTAGCCAGCAGTAGGCAATGGCGGGGCCTTGGCCCCCAAGCTCGGAAGTTGCAATGAATCAAGTAAAGGTTTAGCATCATATCATGGTGAGACCTAATCCAATAATACAACTTACGGGGCGTGTTATGATTATGATCATATTAGTTTGCAGCCAATTAGGTTTATCTTAGAATGTCAGAAGGTTTATATTTGGTATGGTACAGAGCATGATATTTCAAGTTTATAGGTCAATAGCTAACATGACAATCCATGCTACCAAAATGATAGGCATGACTACATGTGAGACACATTGAGACTTAGTTATCCTTAATCCTACATTGCTGAAGTATGACTTAGTGTTGGAGTATATATCATCATGCAATATCCACTCCCAACCTTTTATCTTTGAACCATAAGTTTAGTAATTTCTACATGGCCCTCAATTTAAATTGCATTGCATTGAAAATGTAAAGCAAATGCTCCACTGTTTTTTGAGGCCTTGATATACTTTAACAAATGAAAAGAAACCATTTACCTTGTCAATCTATTGTTGTAGGAAAGTAGCAATTTTTTCTTCTACTACATAGATGGCAATACATTCTGCATTGACTTTTCCTCCTCTCTTGGGTTTTTTTTTTGTTTATTCTGAATAGGTACTTGATAAGATTATCTTTTCTCTCAATTTGACTTAATTTTTTTTGCACAGCCCACCTTAAAAAGTGTTTCTTGCTCTTGCCTACTTGTAGGTAAGAATTATTAGCATGGCCTGGGTGTGCTGTACACACGTGTGAGTCATGGGGGAAAAATACATCGACATGCTAGACATTATACTTACAAGTACACAAGAAGGTATATTATTGTGTTGCCTTGGGCTTAAAATTTGGAAGGATAAAAATTATACCATTTTATATACCAAGAACCCTAATCTTGAGTAATTAGTTGACCGATCTGGTCTTGTATAAGTAGCATGACACTCTAAGACTTTTATAAGGGACACGACTCATACTCATGCAGGTCATGAGCTATCCTATGGATTGTCTTGTGATACTATGTCTCCAATATGAGGTATACGTTTGTTGCTTAGATTTGCTACATCGATTCACAAAAACCAAAAACGATGGAATAGACACTATGGACTTAATTGGAGTGATATATGGTATGAAACTTACTAAGAAAGGACTTTCAAATTCAGAGGAACCATGGAATTAATGAAAATGGGCATAGTTGATGATTTAATCACACAAGGGAATAAAGTGATATATGTTGTACATTACATTTAGATTGATTTTGGCATGCCTTGAGTTTATAGGTGAATCAGCTCCTCAATGGTCTTTTAAGTGCATGACACCTTTTGGAAATCAGTCAGATGTATAGAACATTATAATACATCAAAATATAAGGATGGAACAAAGCTTAGCTGCCTAACAAATCACTTTTTTTAAAGCTTTGACATTCTTCTGGTTTACAACCCTTACCTCTACTTCCAAACAGTGAGAGAAAAAGGCAGAATTTGGAAGAGTTAAATCATAGCCTGAAATTTCATAATAATTTGGAGGAAAATTTGGGTATTTATGGGCTGAAAGTCTCTGTCAAGATTAGACACATACTGTCAATAGCTGACGACTGTTGAAAGTTGACCATAAGAGTCTAGTAACCACAAATTCAAACAGGGCCTTAAAAGTGCCTAAAGCACTATTTTGGTTTTACCACGCTGCATCTTGATGCATATGATATAGTGCTCGAAAGTGTCTAAACTCTCTCTTTTTATCTGAAGTCCAACTGAATAATGTAAGGAAGCCAAGACTTGAAACCCTTGCACAAGTGTTATTTGTAAACTCTGTGTTGGGATTCTCTGATACTGTTAAATAATTCCTAAAAATATTATAAACATTACTAATATCTCTCTAACATTAGGCCTATTAATTGCAATGTCACCTTCTAATGTGTCTCACACAAGCAATTCCAACATCAAATACTCAATGACAAGAAGTATTTGGCATCCTTTTCGCAGGATTAAGTTTACATTGTCAACCATCTTTGATGGAGCTTTCCACTTGGAAATTCTGAAGGAGTCTTTGTTGAAGGCGATTGATGATATTGATGCAGCATTCTGTAAGGTGAATGGTAGTTGTCAATTTTCTTTTATTTTCTTCTTTTCCCTCTCTCTCTAGTGTGACTGCATCCATTATTTTTTTGGGTATCTACTAAATTTTGAAATTCATATTGGTGTTGTTGGTTTATGGTTTGTTTATTACTTTTTGAAGGAGGCATCTAGATACAGCTTCAACTCTGGCTCTACCGCAACAGTTATATTAATGGCAGATAGTCAAATTCTAGCTGCCAACGTTGGAGACTCAAAGGCTTTCCTATGCTCTGAGACGTTCCAGTCTCCTCCCGAGGCCAAAGGTTAGAAAGGACTTTGGCTGTTAACTGAGCCATTTCTTTGTGAAATGAACTGAGTGGGGGAGCTTAGTATGATTGAAAAGGCATGCAAATTATGCCATAACCAGATTAATGGACACATTTGGTCTTTGTACTGGTCATGCATAGTTGATTATGGCCTTCAAAATATCTGATCGTCAAAGACTAACTATGCACTTCTAATAATGAGATAAGAAATGCTGTTAATCGATGGTTCTTGTAAATGGCAGCTACTCTATTGAGATTGTACAGAAAGAGAAGACGTGATGGTGCCTCGGTACGCATGAAAGATTATGGAAACTTTAAATTGGCAGCATCTGACGGGTTACCTCACTTTTCTGCCAAAGAACTGACTAAGGATCACCATCCAGACAGGGTTGATGAAAGGTCCCGAGTAGAATCTTCTGGAGGTTATGTCCTTGAGTGGGGTGGCGTATCCCGAGTTAATGGTCATTTGGCTGTTTCTCGTGCTATTGGTGATTTGCCTTTTAAAAGGTGAAGTTGCATTTTGATAATTTAACATCTCTGTACTTGGATTGACATTTGCATGGGTAGGTGAAGGAGCTAGCTACTTGTGGGATTTCCTTTCTTTTTCAACTGGAAGCCTTAATTAGACCTTTAGTTGAAGTCAGAAAAAGCTATTACTAATTAACTCCTACTGTGTTTCCTCAGCTTTGGTGTTATATCCGTTCCTGAGGTCACAGATTGGCAACCTCTGACAGCTAATGATAGTTATTTGGTGGCTGCATCTGATGGCGTTCTTGAAAAGCTGAGCTCACAGGATGTCTGTGATTTGTTTTGGGAACTACATACTGATGCCCCCCTGGAATTAGAGTACAGTTCTTCATGTTCATACTCGTTAGCTGATTGCATTGTTGATACTGCTCTTGATAAAGGCAGTATGGATAACGTGGCAGCTGTTGTAGTTCCATTTGGACTACAAAATCTGCCACCCAAACACTCCAGTGAAGTCAGACTGCAGAATTACGTGGATGAACAGTCTGGTAATTTCTGGTATTAAAAGTTTCTACATGTGGTGCACTGGTGTTATGTGGAGCAAACATTTGCATTGGTTTCAAGTTAAAATCATTAGTGTTTGTTTCAGTGTACCTAGAGATGTGGAATGTGATTCTAGTTGCTCCATACCACTAAAAACAATCTACATATAAAACTGCAAATCTTCTGTGTGCCACAATTCTTATCTCTACTTGTTCCACAATGTAAGTTGGAACTGCCATTTTCTTCTTCCTACTATATCAAAGTGTAAATTCTTTGTGTGACTCTTCCATTTCAAGATATTGAGCTACAATTGGTTGTTCTATAAGTTGGAAGTGTCAATCGTGAGTATCTAAGTGATATACCTAAATATTTGAATATTCCCTTCTTCATTTTTGAGCTGGTTTTGGGTTTTGCTGACCATGTAGTTGCTTATATCACCCTTATTGTCTTCTGATGGCAAAAATTTTGAACTTGTAGAATTGGAGAATGCTGATTCAGTTGACAAGTTTGGGCGGTTATTGGTAAGGTCAATCTTTTTGTTATGGAACAAGCCGTCTTAACGCAAAATCTGCCATGATAATTTTGATGAATAACAGATCCATTATGTTTTTTTTTTTCTGTTTTGGGACTCTATCCCTCTTGTAAATGGCTATTCTCTTAGTCGAGGATTTAGAATAAAATACAAGAAAGATCAAAGGCTGCTGAATTTTCAATGCGTTTCTGGCTTCTCGAAGAATAATGTATTATTATCCTCATGTTTTCAGTAGTGGGAAATATGATGAATTTTCTATATTTTTCTCTTTATCCTTATAATTTTGCATTCACATTATCATATTAAGCAGAAGTGTGAGGAAATCATTCAGCAGTAAGAACATTTTTTTATCAGAGAATCTGTCGTTTGAGTTGGCTATTAATAGTATTTGGTGGCAATGAACTTTCAGTGGTTAAACATATGAAAAACAACATGATCTGTCTGAATTAGGTAATTAAAAAGAAAAACTTAGGCATGAATGCGGTCATGCATAGCGGAAAATTTATAGTCTGATTTTACATAGATTTCTATCAAATTGTTTTTAATCACTATAATATAACTATGATGGGTGTACTATGTTCCGATTTTCTTTTCATCCACACATTGCAAAGAAATCCGATCTTTGTGCCAATTGTCCTAAGGTTGCGACATTCAGGTACTTCCATGATCATTTTAGAAACGTGGATTTCTGTATTCCCTTGTTTCCAATGTTAGGTTGTGTATGGAAGATCCAATCCCTTACATGGTAACAATTTGCAGTATTCAATAGCTTCTGTTTCCAGCATTTGTAGTCAGTTAATATTGTTGCAGATTATGTTTCCACTCGTAAAACTGATATTTTTATGCAAGAACATGATACATCAAGTCTTTTACTCTCAGTATACAATATGTCTAAGCTGTTTGTCAACTTCTAGAATGATTCATGTCATTGATTATTCTTTGCCTTTTACCCGATATTATGGTATAGATTGTTATATCTTCATAAAGGTTTTTCTATCCTGAGCTGGAAATTGTGAATGATGCTGGCCTTTTACTTTGCCCTAGGTTGAAGGAAAACACGACACTTATGGATGTTTCTATCTATCTGAAAGCTTAAATGAAAAGGATGACTACACATTCTGGATTGCAAAGGATGATCAGGACTCGACATATGCCTCACCGGCCTTACCTGACATGCTTGATCATAGCTATGGTTAGTAGAGTTGTTTTTGTGATTGCCTTGATTTCAGTTATTGGTTCTCTCCATTGTTTAGTACATTGGATACCTTCTATGGATCATTCTCTTTCTCTCTTTTTTCTTCTTCCATGTTTTTTTTTGTCTTTCGTACTTTCAGTGCTTTTAATGGCGTTTGGCGTTATGGGTGGTATTATTGCATGTACAGACTGAAACACTTGAATGCATATCATAGCTGCCATTGCTATTTATAGAACATCTCCTATAACTTAACTATAACAATGGATGCTATAATAAATTTCTAATTTGTTATGCAAATGCAGGTGGACCTTTACATTTATACCGTGACCAGATGATGTGCTTGCACTTTGGGAGGTCTAGTGGTGGAGATAGAGATCAGTGCATTAATCCTGATGGCCTTGCAAGTTTTCTTGGTTTTTTAGAATCACTCCCTGCACATAGTGTTGAACCGAATCAAGAATCTTTTGAGCGCACCACTCCTAACACAAGGTTCTTCTTTATTTTTCTTTTTATTTCCTTATCTTTCTCTTAACTCTGTTCATGCAAAGCCAGTGCTCTCTCCACGGTATATAACCTGAAGAAGGTGATTGACACCAAAACTTATCACTAAATTCATGACAATGAACCACATGATCCAAGCCACAAAGCATGTAGATCAGACCTCGTTAATTCTGCCTTGACTGACTTTCATTTGTAAAGTAGGAAGAGTTAATGTCTGTGGAAAGAGCTCCAAATATACAATGCTGTTTCTTTATTACATGAATATTCACAAGCGGAATAGAATAACACCAAGATCTCATTTATCTGTTGGTATTCATAATTCATGTTGATCACTGCAAGCTATTTCTACTTATTCCCTGCTTCCTGCTCCATATTTGTTGCTCTAGGGGATCATGCATTAGATGGAGGGTTGGTAGCATTTCAACCAGTCATCTAGGATTTCAATGATTATCTATTCTTTTAACAGTTTGTGGTTGATACTTTCTATCTTAATGCTTATAGGTATATACTGAAAAAAAGATTTGATCGTGGATCGTATGGAGAAGTTTGGGTGGCTTTTCATTGGAATTATCTCCATCAAAGCAGCTATTCTAATTGGAGAGAGAAGAACAAAACATTCCAATCTAATACCACTCATCATGGCACCGAAGATCAAACTTCACAAAGACGCACAGCCCAAACTGACTTCAGTTCTAGTTCTCCTGATGCTAACTTGTTCATTTTGAAGCGTATAATGGTAATCCTGTTAACTTGTATAGAAGCCAATTGTTTCTCCTTGATCCCTTAGGTGCATCATCATTCGCAAAACCTTTCACACTTATTCTAGCATGTATAGGTTATAGTTCAAAAAGATATCCAATTAAAAAATGATGATTTCTTGGGCTATATTTTTTTTAATTTGTTATATTTTAAAACGAAGAAATGTTTTTCGATGGCACATTTCTTGTTCTTCATAAGCTAGATAAGCAGTCAGGAAAGCCGTTCTGGAAAGTCACCAGGTCTATTTTGCGGAACTTGAAAATATCTTCAATATGTCTATTGACCGTCAACAAGAAAGTTACCTTGATGTAGGTGGTGAGAAGAATTCTTGTGGCCTGGTTCATAACATAGTTTGCATGACTAAATTCAATCTGCTTAGCAGAAGTTATGGTTTTCTTTATGGAATATTTACTATGATGGAAAGTTCTAATTAGTGCTTCCTTCGTATTTCAATATATTCGTGTCTGTCTTCATATATGCTTTATGGTCTTTAATTAAGTATTTGTAGTTCTTACATTATCTATTGGGATGAAAAAAGAATATTATACAACTCTGGTGGAAGGCTTGAAATTATATATCCCAAGGTTTATGGGTCATGTAGTTTTCATAAGGTTCTTATGGCATCACATTCGGAAATGACCATCTTGATAAGGTGTAATATTGCACAGCTATACTGCACATATTAAGGCCTAAAGGAATATAAATAAGAAAGAAGCAAGATTTGCAATGAAATACACATTACTTTGCATGGTTTCGGTTATATATGAGTTATACAAGTTTATTCTCAGAACTGCTATTTGATTTTACTTAAATTTCAAATAGCTGATATTATTTGCAACATATCATTAATCTTCTCTAAGTATCTGACTGAAAGAGTAAAAGGTAGGCAAATGTATTTTCAATTTTTAGTATATTCCTCAAAGTTCTAATTAATGAAATCTACCTTTTTCTATTTATAATTTTATGGTCTCACAATTAATGAAATATCACAAACTGAAAACAGGTAGAAAGGGGCAATGCAGTTTACCTAAGCGGTCTACGAGAGAAGTATTTTGGTGAACTATTTCTGAATGCCTCAGCATATTTGGGAGGTACATTATCAGTAAAGGATTCAGGGTATCCTTTAAAAGAATCATGCCCATATATGTATAATTTGCTAAGAAGGAATGAATCAGCTGCTCCAGAAATAGAGGATCCTTGGCAACCAGAACATATGTTTTCGAGAAGGAAAAGACAGCCACGGGTTGCTTATGAAGAAGGCCTCCAGCATATTGCAAGATATATCGAGTCTCTTGAGTCTAGGTCAAATGAGATATGGCTTGTATTCCGTCATGAAGGCATATCATTATCAAAGCTTTTGTATACAGCAGATGATATGGGAAGTAGTTCTGGCTCAACAAATGATGACCACATCAAACATGTTCGTATATTGCATCCCTCAAAATGGTGGCATTGGTTGAAGACGACAGAAGCAGGCCAAGAGGAAATGCAGAATCTTATATGGCAGTTGGTGTGTTCTACTAATTGTTAGAATTCTTCTTCCCTTATCATCAATACTCTACAGGAGTTGTTTCATGAGAAAGTGACTTTGAAGTTTTATGCTCTATTTATCCGTCCCAACATAAATGTCCACAATAAAAAGGCACACAGTTTTGAAGTGTAATTATTACACTTTTTAATTAACTAGATGACAGTTTTACCCTTAATAATAGAGGGAGTAATGAATTTCTCCATATCATAAATAAGGGTAGAATTGGCAAGTAGATCCTTATTTTGAGACGAACTAAAATAGAAATATGGACACTTATTTTGGGACGAAGGAAGTAATTGCTAGCTTCTATTTCTGACCAATCTAACATGTTACTTTTTTTCCTTCCTATTTCATCAGTTAATGGCACTTAAATCCTGTCATGACCGCAACATCACCCACAGGGATATTAAACCTGGTGAGGACATTTCTTTATTTTAAGCAAAATAGTATGATCCCTTTCTTTTCACGTCTTCCCTGTTCTCCTCCTGGTTTATAGTGTTTTTCTGCTCTAGCCGAGTGCAACTCAGACTGTGTTTCTTGTTTTCATCTATAGACATTTTTTTTTTTCTCATTTTAGAACTAATGAAACTAAAGAGGATTACAACAAAAGGTACCAAAATAGATGGCTCATTCATATGCAAGCCACTTCTAAATTTTTGTACCCCACAGAGAGCCACCTTGCTCCAAACTTATTTTTTAACCTTGACAAGTCTTTTGACAATTTCTGCATCTTGGAGTTGCTTTGCATCTTTATGGTATCATTTATGTTCCTTTTGATGTATGTTCTGACGTAGAATATTTGTTCTTTTTTCCTTTCTTGCAAGAGAACATGATTGTTTGCTTTGAAGATCAAGATTCTGGAAGATGCTTGAAAGGAAGCCCAAGCAGAAATGAGAACTATACTACTAAAATGTATTCTCAGAGTAATTTATATTTCCTCGGTGTTGCCTTTTACTCTCGTTTTGTTAGGTCATGTTGTTTTGTAGAATATTTGACGTTACTTAGGTTTGGTATTGCATTTCTACAAGATCTAGCACATGCTTTACATATGACATCAAAAACCAAGCTTTTTTTTATTTTTAAAGGCACAAAAACTTTTGAAGAGGTAAACCCTCCTAGAGATCCTTAACATGGATAGTATTCTTCCTTGCACTACAGCTAACTACTTCGGTTAATTCACCTTTTCTTTTATCTCTCTCCACTGCCACCCCTTTTTTGGTTTTGGCCCACCCCTGGCTCTCCTAGGGTCCTCTTGGTTCGAGTCTCCTTTCTCAAGTAGTATCGGCTTATCTTCTCAATTGGTGCCACTCCCACCTTCTCACGATGATCCTGGTTTTACACACACGACCTAGGAACATGCATAAGGAAATCATAATATTACAAACAAGAACCGAAGAAAATGGAACCCCCATTTTTAAAAATTCTGGCTAGATGCATACAAGTACTGTAATGCGCCTCTCCGTGGGTATCTGGTAACGATGTATGTACCTAATTTACTATGTCTAATACATTCAGGTACACTCATTAGATTGCCAGAAATATTTTGTGTTAATTTGTGTTGAATAGTAATAAAAAAGACGATTAGGTTCTTTTTAACACCAACTGCTTGAATTTGGATTTTGTTTCATGGCAACTTAGTCTGTGCCAAGTAATTATTCCATGACAGGGTTGTAGATACTTCATTCAATTTATCACCCTTTAAAGTTGGTTTTGGCATTTCAAATTTGATTTTGCATGTCATATGTTGACTGTCATAATCTCATCATACATTGTGCTCTATCATATTTTCCAAGATATATTTTCTGTTTAGTAGTTGCAAACTTCTGAAGATGCATTAAGCACTTCTACTTGATTACTTTCATGTCATACAATTTTTAGTCTCATGAAGATGTGTTCCTTTTTTCTTCCTTCTATAATGTCCTTTCTAATTCATTGTTCTTGTGTTTACAAGGCGCATTATTGATTTCGGTAGTGCAATAGATGAATTTACCATAAAGCATTTATATGGAGCTGTTGGGCCTTCTAGGTACTTTCATTTGTCTCTTTCTTTTTATCAATCTTTTTTGTGAGGTTTCTACTTTCTGAAATTCATTTGTGCTGGTGCTTTCCAAATATATAGTTTTACTTTATTGACCTTCCGTGAACTAGAGAGTTAAATATTTGGTTATATCCTATCTGAAGAAAGTTAAAGGAGTTTAACTTTTTGGTGTATGCTGATGTTTCTATTATCAACTTGAACGTGGTTGATTGGGCCAAAACACCAAGCATTCTGTACCTTTCTTCTCTTTTCTTTTTGTTCTATTTTTTGGATTACAGGGGTAGTATATTACATCTGTGGAAGTCAAGTGAGTTTTTGGATCTTTGTATCTCGATGTAACTCTATTTTGTTAAAACGTGTCTAATAAGACAACCCCCTTATAGTTTGTTTAAAAACCAAACCAAACACACTAGTATGTCCCACTTGAAAGTAGTGTCTAGGGGTGTGATGTACGTAGACATGTCCTTTACCCCAGAGTAGAGCGGCTGTTTCCATGAGGGGCTTGCAAAAAGTTTATGGTGAAAGACAATGTTTCAACAAGTTTGGAAGAAGTTGAAAAGTGGGGAGAAAATTGAGGTCCAAATCGGAAAGTATTTGAAAAGAAGAGCCAAGACTACGTATAACGGTAAGGGATAAAAAGGAAACACGAGTAAGTAGAGAAAGCGCAAGAACAAATTGAGGCAATACTACACACTAAACAACCCTAAATAGTGAATGTTTGAAGCTTCATTACAATTATTGTTCTAGGCAACTTGGATATCATCAAACTTTTTGCTACATTTTACACTTGATTTTTGCAATTTATATATTTTATGACCTTCTCATTGTATCTTAAGTTTTAGAATGTGTTGTGGAGAAAGTGGATCTTTTTCAGTTCCTTCTTTGTCTTTATCAGGGATGAACAAACTTATGAGTACATGCCTCCTGAAGCTTTTCTTAATGCTACTTGGTATCAAGGGCCAACAAGCATAACTACAAAGTATGTCTTTCATATCTTGTCATTGTGAAATCTTTGTAGAATTTAGAATGAATACTCTTCTTTGCTAATTCTTATGAGGCAGTCCTAATTTAATTCCACTATTATTCTATTTTGATAGGTATGATATGTGGAGTGTTGGCGTTGTGATCTTAGAGTTGATTATAGGATCACCAAATGTGTTTCAGATAAATGCCATAACACGGGCTCTTTTGGATCAACACCTTGAAGGATGGAATGAAGGCTTGAAGACGCTTGCTTATAAGTGAGTCTTGCCACTGAGAGGCACAAATGTGCCTGCTAGTGTTTTCTTAGATATATATCTTTACAAATATTTGTTGTGACAGTGCAATAAGAAGGATCGTGTGAGAATAGGAGTTGAGAAGGGTAAGAAGGGATCTGGACCCTTGATCACTTTTAATCTCACCCCCACCCATGAATTGCTCCTCTCACGGGAATTGATCCGGTGCATCTCTGTGCACCGTATTAGTGTTGATCTTCAATGAGAATTGATCCATCGGTGGAGATCCCTTCTTACCCTTCTCACCATAACTTCCATTCTCACAGGAACCGAACCCGAGATTGCAATGTGTCATTTTACCAAGACCATTCATCTAGAGAGACCTACTTGTAGACTGTGCCAAGAAAGTATATGTCCATGCTACAACCAACAATGCCTTCTTTTGCACGTAGTGGTAGGACAGGCATGATGAAGAACATCTTGCTTATATTGTTTTTCCCAAGTCTTGACCTTTCCTAGAATAAACAAAAAAAAAATACGTATCATGTCCATGCCAGGCGTAACAGATTAAACCTGCAAACCTTTTCTTGGCGTCACCGGTGAGGAGAGTAGAAAGCCTGATGGTAAAGGGGGCGAGAAGGAGGGGCAGGCCGAGAACATGGGATGGGCAGCTCAGGATGAGGATGGACATGGCTGCCTTGGGCATTTCGGTATACAATGATGTCTAACAGGAGTTACTGGAAAATTCGGACTAGATTTGTAAAATAGGTGTAGGGGACTGTAGCTAGTGTGGATGGGATGGGGGTCGGATAGGGGGGAGGCGGGAGGGTTAGAGAGCTAGCGGATAGGTTTTCAGAGGCAGACGATAGTTGTAGGGATGTGTGCTTATCTTTACTTTTTCTATATTTCAACGTGCCTTTATTTCATTATGTCCCATTGTGCATCTCTTTTTTCTCTCTTCTATTTTCTACTGCCTACTTTTAACTAGTTTTAGTTCTTATTTTCTTTCTGCTCGCACTTTTGCACAAGCTGGAGGTCTTCACAAAATCAGTCGCCTTACCCCTTGGGGGAAGAGGTCAGGTTTGTGTACATCCCACCCCCTCCCGACCCTAACTTTCCAGTGGAATATACTGGGTTTGTTTGGTTTGGTTTTACAACTGTTTTGATTTTTATCAATTATGGGATGCCTTAAACAGTGTAGACGCTCCTTTTCATTTTGTGGCATGACCTAAGATTTATATATCAACTCTTTATGATCCTTTTCCTCCTCTGGCCTAGGTGGGCAAGTCTGTTGTGATTCACATGTAATATATAACCTTAAGACTTCATGGTTCATAAAAGATTTTGGTCCTTGATTTGACGAGAATCTGCAATGATGACTACTATTTTCTAAGTAAATTTCCAGTCTTGTGGCCTCTAAGATGCAAATATCACAAAGTTATATGGCAGGAGCTCGGTATGAATCAGATAAATGTTCAAAGTGCTTCTTTCCTTGCTTATTATGATTAACTGTTGGTTCTTTGCTCTGGTGGCAGACTTAGGTCATTCATGGAATTATGCATTTTACTCCCTGGGAGTTCCTCAAAACATCTTCGTACTTGGGGCAGTAACGGGAAGGTTAGTTATTAATCTTAGGGTTAAATGCATGAAATATCAACCTATTAAACAAATTTCTTTGTTATAGCATTTTACTTCCATTTTTCTTATTACAACAATGTACTTTCAAATTATTTTTTATTTAGGGCATGGTAGTTTGAAAAATCTACCCATTATAGCAGTGGGTAACTTGTTACCTTTTAAATCGGTTAACCCCTTTTTTGCTTACATGACTTAAATGAGGTGATGTGGATGACATGTCATTCTGATTACGTGGCATAAATAAATAAAAAACTCCAACTCTTCTTTTGATAATTTTCTCATTTTCCCTCCTGATTTTTCATATCCCATCGACATTATGTTTTTTTTAATAATTTCCTCACTTTATTTCCTCACTTACACTTTTTTTTTGTTTCTTCTTCATGGAGTTACATTTTTCACATTTGAAGTACGCATCTACAGAAATGAAATTGCAACTGCTTATTACTACATGCATATCCAAAAAAGAATCGATAAAGCTCTCAGAAATTATAATTATCAAATTAGAAATTGATGTGAATGTTTTTTGAATTTTAGTTTTGAAATACTCTATTATTGTACTGGGGTTCTTCACAAAAACAACCTCTCAACCCCCTTGGAAGGATCTGTAATTGGAAGGATTTGGAATATTTGGTGTGTTCAGTTTGTAAGATATGGAATGGAATTGAATTCCATTATTTATAATTTTTTTATAAAAAACAAATTATAAAAAAATATGAAAACAATTAAATTATCTTTTTATTAATTTATTATTACAAAACAAGTGTTTTAAACATATTTTAAAACATTATTACGAAGAAATCTTACGAAATCCCGCGAAATATCGACTAGCCCCAGGGGATTTCTAAATCTCATGTTTGTGGCATTTCAATGAAATCTTGCAATCCCTCAGAACCAAATATGGGATTAGAATGAGAATTAGTTCCAAATCCCTTCAAATCCTATCCAATCCTACAAACCAAAAGGGACCTGAAGGGGTTGGTCTGGTGTAGTGATAATTCCTTAGGTTTTACTTTGATCTTGTTTTGAGGTGCCGTTTTTTTAGTTGTGTACTAATTAAGGTTTATATATTTAAATTTAGAGCTCGGGTTCACCGGCTTCATGGAAATGCTCGGAGGAATTCTTTTCGAGTCAGATAAAGAGCAGAGATCCTCTTAGAATAGGGTTGGTTTCATTCCCGCTAAGCATATCATTTTATTATCTTTTATGCATCTTTAACTATGGCTTCTTATGTTATGTCTTCTTTTTTCCGATTTAAGCAGGTTTCCGAATGTATGGGCCTTGAGATTAGTTCGCCAACTATTAGTTTGGGATCCGGTAAGTTCTTAGAAGAGGGTCTATTAATACATTAGAGTTGAATAGTGTGTCGATCTTTTATCTCTTTCTTTATGGATATAGAATTATGTTTCTTATGAATGTTCGTTGGGCAAATCATATTTTCCATGGTGAAATGATCAATGTCAACACGGTATACAATTTCCAATGCATGATGCACATATTGTGATGGTTTAGTTGCACACAGACTGGTGCGAAAAAAGTGGGGTTTGGTCAATGAAACCTGAGAAAATTCTGGACTGGTATGGATCTGGCAAGGTAAACACCGAATCTAGACTGACAGAATGGTACTGTCCGATTTGAAAAATGGTCCGGTCTTGGTCTTACTCTGGTACAGTTTGGTTTAGGGTTTTGGTCCAGTTTGTTTAAAAATCATATAGAAAAGGAAAAAGAATCCGGTCTTTATGATGTCCTGATTGGTACAAGATTTACCTGGTTTTCAGACTGGTCCACTTACAGTGTATTGGATACCATGGCACAGGCCACTGCTTTGTTCCTCCGTTGTAGTGTAACAAATTATAGGGTCTTGAAAAGTGCCACCGTATCAATTTGTTGTGTGCCACCATATATATTTTGAAATTACAATGAGGACATAAATTTCCCTTAGTAGAGTTGATTTGCACGGCTTTTCTTCCACCCCAGACCTGAGTCGAATTCCATTGGTGTCATTTTCTTGGTTTTTAGCTTTTAATTTCAGATTTTATTATGTTTCTGAAACTTTTTTACAAAAAAAAAAAGCCTTGAACACAAGACCTTACATATGAAAAATAATGAACTAACCAACAGACCGATGATGCTTTTGTGAAAAATATCCTTATATTTGTTTCTTATAGTCAAATGGGGTCAACCACTTGAAAAAGTCTCTAGGTCCATGCCTGGACCGGTCCACCTGGAAGACGTTTGGATGCTGGTCTGGCCTGATGATGTCATGGTCTGGTCTTCATCCGATCCGACGGCCCGGTCCAAGTGCCCATCTCTACTTGATAGATTGATTTCGTCGGATTTGGTCCATTTGGCCATTCCGGGCCTGGAAAGGGGATCTGCAATCTTTTACTTTGAGTCGATCATGTTTTTATGTAATTGTTTATGCTCTTATATTTTGCACGTCACTCCAGTAACTAATAGAAATTCAACCACAGGAGGATCGATTCACTGTTGACGATGCTTTGAGGCATCCTTATTTTTCGCAGCGTACAACACAATGAAAATTTCCGTCATATACAATGCTTGGCAGGTACGCCTCACCGGCCTTCACTATCTTATGTCTCTTGTTTTTTATAGAAACAATCGCTCTACCCTTTGGATATACCCTGTTTGTTTGGTTTACCATCTTCCGTCTCACTCCTTTGCTGAAACATCCGTTCTATCCTTTGGGGTCGTAGACATGTCTGCCTACATCTAGGGTGTAAACGAGCCGAGTTGAGTAGTAGGTTATTCGAGCTCGGTTCGAAAAAGAAATACCAGGCTTGAGCTTGACTCGAGCTTGATGTTCATTTATGGGATCGAACTTGCGGTTGATTAACTTTTAATTGGCGGTTGATAAATTTTATATTTTTATTGTATGATTTATGAACATGTGATGATGTTCAGCTCGAAGAAGTATATGCTCGAATGGCGTGGCTCGAAAAAAATTTAATCGAGTTTTTGAATGAGACAAGTGGAACATTAGTGTTATGAAGCTCAGCTCGTTAAGTTAAACGAGTTCTATTTTTTTGTTTGAGATTGACTCGAGCTCGAGAATTATTAAGGTCGAGCTCGTTAAAACTTGACTCGTTTACATCCCTACCTACATCCCACCTCCTAGACCTTACTTTCGAGTGGGATATACAGGTTGGTTTGGTTTACCATCTTTTCCTTCCCCCTTTCTAATTGAAACAACCGTTCTATCCATTGCGGTAGTGAACAAGGTCTTCGTACAATCCTACTTCCACCCCAAACCTTATTTTCAAGTGGGATATACTATGTTTGTTTGGTTTACCGTCTTCCTTCCCTTTTCCTTAAAACAGACCTTACTTTTGAGTGAGATATATCAGGGGTGTTCATCTAAACCGCCAAAACGCACAAACCGCTCACACCGCAAAGCGCAGTTTAGAACTTCCGTGGTGTGGTTGCAGTTTGCACTTTTGAGTTATCAAACCGTGGTTCAAACCGCACTACACATTTTATATATGTGTTCAATTTATGTTATATGTATAAGAATCAGGCTAATTTATGAAATATGTTTAGTTTTCTTGGACTATTTTTAAATATGTAATATGTGTTTGGGAATTGGATGTATTTGAACTTATTATTTGTTTGGACCACGGTCACGTTATCGTTGATTCTATAATAAAGTTTTAATCTTATAATTATTGTTCCCAAACCGCACGAGAAACACCCCTATGATATTTAGTGTTGGGTTTGATTTACCATCTTTCATCCTATGCATCCCCTTCTCTTTCAGGACTTCTGCAAACCTTGATCTTGAATACAAGCGATGTAGGAGCCCGCTCACACGTAATTAGGAAAGCTTCACAACTCTTTCGTTAGACCGACTGAAAGCTGATCAAGCTTCGGCACAATGCTTCATCCAATTAACTGGGGAGTCGGGGTTTAATGCGAGCCAGGATCATCGTTATGAGGTGAACTTGGAGTCGCAACCTTGTAATTTTGATTTGTTTTATATGGGTTCGGTCTATTATGTATTGTAGTTTGTTTGTTTGGTAGGTTCTGTATGTATATATCATGGCTCGAGTTGTATACGAATTCATATACGGGTACGAATGAAATATGTAGTAAATTATAAAGAAAAGATTGCATGTTTTCGGTCTAAATCCAAATGTATTGATGTGAAACCTTATAAGATTACTTTCTAACATATATTGAACCTCAACCAGATGTCTAGGACTTGTTTTGTTTGTGGGGTTTGGGTCGTTTATCAATATTTACCACTAAGTGCTTACCAGATCACTTACCTTACATGATGTATATGGTAAAGATCTAGAATTTTACCCGGTCAGAGCGACGATGAGGATCGAGAGTCTTACTTATCAGGTGATAATTCTTACATGGTAGACGCTTACCGGGTAATTTGTTGGATACAATGTCGTTTTAGTGGACTAAAATCTTACCCGGTGAGAAAAGTGATAGTGTTCATTCTCCCCGGGTAACAAACTTGAAACCACGGTGATCATATCTGTAATTAATTCGTTTAGGTGACCCAATCCAAATTTTCATGAAACAACTACAACCAAACAACTATAATTAATGTTGAAATCTTGAAACAGAGAATCCATTAAAATTAAATATAAATTTTAACTTTTAATATTTTTAAAAATTCTTAGAGGATTTGGAGATGACGAAGGATTGTGTAAGAATAAGGATTTAGATGAGAAATGTATAAAAGGATTTGGAGCCTTGCGGTTTAAAATAGAATTGATCTGACGTTTCTCATTAGTGTTGATATAGCGTTTCTCTTTTCAATTAAAATCGATCCAAGGATAAAGAGTTTTTCTTACCATTCTCACAATAACTCTCATTCTCACTGAAATCCAACAGATATAGAGATACTGTAAATCTAACTCCTTTATAAAAGAGGAGTTATGGTTTTCTTGAAATTTTAAAAGGTACATCTAACTAAGCATAATGTACAAGCTATTAAAACTATACTCCCACAATTCTTTCACATATTAAAAAGGAAAAATTGCATCAAAATGGAATCAGTTTTCACTTGATTCCTATTTTGGGTAACCAACTTTCAAAATCGGCATTTAGGGGTCTCTACCAAACTTTTTGTTTATTTAAGGGTCTGGTTGATCTGTTGAACATGTAACAGGTAATTTAATAATCTCTATCAAACTTTTGGTTTGATTTGCCAAATTTGATTTAAACTTTAATATTGATACGGATTGGTTAGATATAAAAATCTTGAATGTGATATTTAATCTTTATTTTTTATTGCATCAATTAATTTTTTTTCTATTAAATTGATTTTTTTATTGCATTAGTAAAAAAACAATTTTTATTGTGGTAATTTGGATTTTTTTAAAAAAATCTTCAATTTAATATTTGAATTTAAAATAAAACGAGATTTAAAACGAAAATTAGATTTTATTGCATTAATTTTTGGTAAAAAACGAATTTTAGTTATTTTTTTATAATTATTTTACAATTTTAAATATGAGGTGAAATATTATAGTTAAAATAAAAAATTAATATGACGTGAAATATTTTAGTTGGCAAAAAAATCTGGATGATATTAGCATTAACAGTTCAACATGTCAATCAGACCCTTAAATAAACAAAAAGTTTGATAAAGACCCCTAAATAACGATTTTAAAAATTGGTTCCCTAAAATAAAAATTTGGTGAAAGTTGGTTCCATCTTGATAAAAAATTTCCTATTAAAAATCAAATCATTTTTTAAGTTTTTAATTACACTTTATACCTTTATAATTAATTATTTAATTTATTTTATATCTTTTAATTTTTTATTTTACATTTTAGCCTTTACTATATTAACCTGTATATGAATTAAAGTCGTTTTTTCAATTATATCATTAAAAAATACATTTTTTACATCTAAATATTTGATGTCATTTTCGATCGGTTATTAGAGTAGAAGAGAGTATGTGTGAAAGATCTGGAAGAGTCAATTTGTTGCACGTGGCAAGATATAACGCGAACACGTCAAGAAGTTTCTCGCGTCGTCCACAAAAACCAGTTATTCGTCACCTTTTATAACTCCTCCCCATTCACAATTTCTTCCTCATCAATCTACAATTTGTTCGAATTTTCCGATTTTGGAACTCTAATTTCTCAATCTTTGAATCGATTCTGAGTCGAATAACCGAATTTTCCCACTGATTTCATAAAGATGATGAGCCAGAGCCAACTACCGGTTCGGAAGGCCGACGTGGAGTCGGGAACAAGCCGAGATCTGTATCCGATGATGTTGGAGTCGCCGGAACTCCGGTGGTCGTTTATTCGGAAAGTATACTCCATCGTCGCCATACAATTACTCCTCACCGTCGCCGTTGGTGCCGTTGTCGTCTCTTATCGTCCCATCGTCACTTTCTTAACAACTACCACAGGTGGATTGGCTTGTTACATTCTTCTAATCATCACTCCATTCATCAGTAAGTTATCATAGAATCATTCATTTTTTGTTTGATTTCTTCTGTATATGATCATTTGTGGTTTGAATCTGTGTATAAATCGTTAATTAATTAGGATCGATTTGATGTTGTACAGCCTTATGCCCGTTGTATTACTATCATCAGCGTCATCCAATCAACTATTTTCTTCTCGCGATCTTCACTGCGTCTCTTGCTTTTGCAGTCGGTTTGACATGCGCATTCACTAAAGGTAAGCCCTCGATATTATCCCTAAATTCGTGTTTTATAGGAGTAATGTTCATGATTTGATTTCGAATTGCTGTCATAAATTAGTGGAATTAAAAGAAACAAAATGGTGGATTTGGTCCTCCATTCTGAGTGATCTTCATCCATATGGTATATCGAATGTCGAATGATGCATTAATTTGCCTGATCTTCGGATTTCTTGTTGATGCATATGATCATACGGTGGGTATACATACACACTGGTGTATCTAGCTCAATTCTAGATTATATCAAGCAATTAGAGATTATAACCATTTAGAGAGATTATATATAAGGTTTGTTCTTGAAAGTTATGCTACATGTCACATTAATTGTACATTGTAATATATGATAAATATTAATATCTTAAAACAAGTTTAGTCTTGTTTTTGAACGCAAAGGCTAACGATCCTTCGAATCAACTATTACATTAATTGTGCATTCTAATATATGGTAGGAATCT
Organism: Cynara cardunculus var. scolymus; assembly: GCF_001531365.2. Taxonomy (NCBI): domain Eukaryota; kingdom Viridiplantae; phylum Streptophyta; class Magnoliopsida; order Asterales; family Asteraceae; genus Cynara; species Cynara cardunculus. The sequence continues at coordinate 14,505,092 of NC_037536.1, read as the reverse complement.
GTAGCATGGAGCTCTAAGTTTTTCCTACTTACTATGTCCATCATTTTATCTGGTCGTACACTAGTTTTGGCTTTTCTTTTTTATATTTGTCTACATTGTGCTTTGTCTTTACTTGCTCATTTTTAACGGGAAATTGATCAAAATAGCTAATCTTCCCGACTAAATCCACTTTTTAGCCATTTAAAAAAACCAAATTCTCATCTTAATAAGATATTACTGGGAAAAGCCTATTTTCATATTGAAAACAAAAAGGGAAAAAAATGTTTACGCAAATGAGAATCCTTACGTAAATATTTAAAGCTTTCTTTTTTATATTTTAATCTTAAAATCGAGTTTGCACGAATGCATTTTCGTAAGCTCTACATGTGATTAAAAAATGAATTTGATCGGAAGATTAACTATTTTGGTCGATTTCACTGTTTTAACCTATATTCCTCATATTTGTCCTTGTTGCCTTGTCTATTAAAGGACCCATTGCTTTCCTTGACCAATCTCTTTCCTTTTTAATTTTTGTTTTACATGCTTGTTTCTCCACGGAAACAACTTTTCCTCCCTTTGTGGTGGACGTAAGGTTTGCATCGGTGTGAGATTTACTAGGTGTCAATTTAACTGTGTGTGTCTGGACCAGTTTCTTGACTAATCCCATGGTGTCCTGGAAAACAGTCAAGAAAATCCCTAATGGGTATGGCGAGACTAGAACCGGAGGAGCCCCAAAGGCTCTAGCCTAACCCCTCGAGGTTAACGATATTGGTCTTGATTGGTAGGAATGCGACTTCTTGTTCTTTATCATAATGTTGGTGAGAGATATGTTGAGATTCCTATTTTGTGTCGGAAAACCAATTAACCGTTCGACATTGATCAATAGAATAGATTGCTCATATTGTTTGACGATATTAATTGCAGGGAAGGTGATCCTCGAGGCGGCTATTTTAACCGCCGTGGTGGTTGTGAGTCTCACTTTGTTCACATTTTGGGCCGCAAGGAGAGGCTATGACTTCAATTTCTTGGGGCCGTTCTTGTTTGGTGCCCTTATGGTTCTTTTCGTCTTTTCCCTCATCCAGGTTCGTTTTTGTGTGAATGAGGTGCTGTTTGTTTCTTTTCACATTAAGCCGTCAGTATATATGAACTAAATTGTCTGTATGAATATTAGTACATATTCCATGATTTGGGCTTTCTTTTGTGCAGCTATTCTTTCCTCTGGGTAAGACCTCGACAATGATATACGGGTGTTTAGGAGCCATAATCTTCTGTGGGTACATCGTCTACGATACTGATAACCTGATCAAACGCTATACATATGACGAGTACATTTGGGCTGCAATATCTTTATATCTCGATATCCTCAACCTATTCATGTCGTTGCTTACCATCTTAACTGGGGCCGATGATTAGAAGTATGATCGTCAGGTGGTTGTTAATATTGATTTGCACGAACAATTACAGTTTTGATGGAGTCTGTGGATAAATGCAATAGGAATTGGTAAATATTGGTTGATGTTGTTGATGGGTAATTTCCTGTCTTTTAAACGGTAGCTATTTGTTTAACGTTGAAAGAGTCCCTTTCTTTTCGAGAAATGGTTTTTACGAGGCTAAATACTTGCGAGCGTCCTCGTGAAATCGAAGGAATTGAAGATAAAAGAAGAGTTCGTATGCCAGAAGAAAGTATTGACATGTGATTAGATAGATATTCATTAGCTATATATACCAGATGCTATGTACCTGCCTTGTTGTTGAATCTAAATAATAAAAGTTGCATGTTTTTAGCCCATTTAAGTCGAGGATCCCGTTCCGTCTTGCTCGCCCGCTTTATCGTCTTGCCGTTTGTCTGGTTGTTGTTGTTGCTAGTGTGAATCGAGTCAAGTAGCAGATTGTTGTCCAATTATGTAATATTGACCATTTCAACAAAATCCAGTGCCTAATTACACTCATATTTTATTTACAACGAGATATAAAATATCAAAAGGTAAAAGTTACATAATTTTATCAGAGATCATGTTATAAGTGGATTTTATGATATTTTTATTTCCAGTTTTCTTTATTTCTGAACTTTTGAAAATTGATAGTGTTCTTACATATGACCGATAAAACGGCATGTTTTTATTCCCTTTCATGATATAACGACGATAAAAATTGCATGATGTGCAACTCAATTACGACAACATCATTAAAAGTTCTAATTTATAGTCTAATTTATGCTATAAATTAGAACTTTTTACACGCTAATTGATCTTATCAAGCATGCGTTAATACCACAAGTTAACCTATCTCGAGCTTTAGCCATAAATGAACTGATAAAACCTAAACTTTGGATCCACAGTATATATGTAAGTCGAGTTTGTTAAACAAGCTTCAAACTTGAACTCAAATATTAAAAAAAATACTGTGCAAGCTCAAACAAACCGCTATTCAATTCGTTAAACACCAATTATACTTCTGATGCATGTATAGATCTCGACTCTGGTTAACTTCCATGACAAATGAGAATACAAAGATTTTTGCAATTTTCTCTAATCGTATCAAATCTGGGATTTTTGTTGATTTGAATAAAGAATAAATATAGTATTCAACTTTTTAAAACATGTAATTAATGTCGATTATAAAATTATCAAATATAAAAAAAACATTTAAAATATATTATTTTTCGTATTCAAAACATGTATTTATACTATATTATAAAACATTTGACAAAAACTATTAAAAACTATTTTTTATGCATGAAGTACTGTATATTAATGCATATTACTTAAAACTTAAGACTACAAGTAAATTGTGCGTAAGTACATCTTATTAAAACTTCATCTTTGAATTCGTATAACTAACTATGGATAAATATAATCAAATACAAGATAAACATCTCATTTTAAATATAAAAAATCTAAAATATAATTAGGATAATTATTGAATTCTAACAGAATCATTCTCTTTATAAAAATTATATTGTTAAGACAAAAATAAATTACTTTGCTATCACTATCAGACTTTAATTAAATTATAATAAAAAATTAAATTAAAGAAATTATACAAAAAATGATAATTTTTAAATAGTTAATTTAATATTAATGTTGATATATTTTTGTCAAATTTTTATGATATCTTTGCAAATTTATTTTTATTTAAAAATAAAAACATTATCATTATCGAAACTACATAAACCGTATTATATCAATAGATACAAAAAATAAAACGAAATATTAAAATGAAGATGTATCTCACTGCATTGCGCGAGTATACATCTAGTTATTATATTATAAAACATTTGATAAAAACTTTTAAAAAACAATTTTTTATGCATGAAGTATTGTTTATTGAAACATATTACTTAAAATTCAAGATTACAAGTAAATTGTGTGAAAGTGCAACTTATTAAAGCTTCATGTTTGAATTCGTATAACTAACTAGAGATAAACATAATTTAGGGGATAAATATCTCATTTAGATATAAAAAATTTAATTAGGATAATCATTAAATTATAACAAAATACTTAAATATTATCTTTATATAAAAAATATATTATTAAATCAAAAATAAAAAAAATGAATACAAAAAAAAAATTTAAATAGATAGTTTGGTATTAATATCAATATTTTTTTCACTTCTTTATGATATCTTCATATTTATATCTCATTCAAAAATAAAAACATTATTGTTTTCTCAAAACCACATAAAACCATATTATAACATCGACTGAGACAAAAAAACACAAAATATTAAAATTAAGATGTATCTCGCTGCATTAATAAATACAATATCTCATACATGACTTCTTTATATTGTTTTAAACATGTTATAAATCGTAATATCATTTATAAATTATCAAATACGGACACAAAAAAAAAATCATAAAAAAAAAATTAAAAAACATATTATTTATCTTTTTAAAACATTGTATTTCATTAACATATGTATAATAATACGTATGTAATGCACTTTTGTATTTACATCAGACACCGATCAAAACAAGGGTGGTGTCTGATTGGTTTAATCTTGAACTTCAAATGTCAAAAATGTCGGTTTCATGTTCAAATCCAAGAAGGAATAAAAATCTCCTTGTGACTACAAAAATTCAAATACAATGACTCCAAACTACCCGTAAAACAAGTGATCATCATGAAATTAATCGACTCGCATAACGAGTTATAAGAAAGGAATAGACACCCAACATTTTACAATGACATAGAAGAATGTAAGTCAATTTATGGTATAAAAAAGAATAGACACCCAACACTTTACAATCACATGTCTTGGCTTTTGCTCTAAGTATCACATGGCCATGGATACCCACATTCATTGGTCTTTCATAATCTTCACCATCCCTACTTTTTTAATTTCAAAAAACTTAATTTATATGGTGACAAATTGGAGTTTTATAAAAAGTGTTTGGATTAGCTTATGGTAATACCATACCGGATAAGTTAATAAAATAGATAGAGATACCTTTTTCTTTTTCCATCCAAACACTAAAACTTCTTATTGTCAGTACCACATCGGAATAAGTTAATAAGTTATAAACATCAAAAACTCCTTATTACTGGTGCCAAACAGGTATAAACATTTTTTTTCCCATCCAAACACTAAAAACTCCTTATTACTGATATCACACTGAAATAAGTTAATAAGCAATCCTAAATACCAATCTTATCAAAATTTTAAGATTAAAAAAGAGTCATTAGAAAATATGTTGAAAAATTGATGTAGCTTTATGGTATCCAAACATGGGTCTCACTCAAGGTCACTTCAATACTTTTAAGAAGTGCATTACATTTGGTCTACAATTCCTTTCAAAACATTGAGAACCATAAGATATAAAAACATAATCTTGTGATTCATATTTGATGCAAAGATTAACTATGTAAGAAATACAGTTGTACGGGTCAAAATCAATCAATCAATCACAAGGGTGGTGTCTGATTGATTTGAGTTTAAGCTTCAAAGGTCTCGTATTCAAATCCAAGGAGGAATAAAGATCCCTTGTGGTCACAGATGTTTAGATGCCGTGACTTCGGGCTACCTGCAAAGGAGGTGGTTGCCCTTGGGATTAGTCGGCTCGTATAACGGGTTAGATATAAAAAAGGGTCAAAATCGTCTTTTGCCAATTGCATTTACATCATGTTATTAGTTAAAGATGTGATTTCGTCTCTTTGTGACCAGTCGAATGGCTGTTTCAAGGACTCTCATGCCAATAAGTAAAACAATTCTACAGTTTTACTTGAACATATATAATAAACATGAATCATAAGTTAATATGCTCTAGCCACACCTAGACCTAGACCTAGACCTAATTAACATCAATGGGCTAGTGGGGATCCAAACCTCAGCCTTTTTTAACGTACATCAATCAGGTATTGTCACAGACGACATAGGTCGTGACCCTAAACACATTTTTGTCTGCATTTGAACAATATTCATTTGGTTGAAATTTGTGGACCAAATTTGATTACAAAAATCCATTGTTATTTTGAAAAAGAGGGTTGTTTATTAGAGATTATGACAACACCTATAACTTTTGGGGAATAAAATGAGACTTTTAGAACTTTGGTTGTCATGAAATAAGACCAAAGTTGATGTATGAATGAAAGAGAATATTTTATTTGTTTTTAAAATGGGAAAAATCTCATAAATTTTGTTCTGTTATAATTAGACTGGGTTTATAGGACGTATAAAGTGTTTAAGTGTCTTAATTGAATGTTTTATATGATCAAAAAATAAAGTATCGTATCTAAAAGTGTTACAATAAGTTTATAGGACACTTTCGAGAGTCGTAACAAGTTTTTCAAGATCTTTTTGAAATAAAGTGTCATATTAACTATTTTTTATAAGATGTTTTTTTTTTTTTAAATATCCTATAAACTCGCCTTTTTTTTTTATAGGATCCTTGTGTTTACAAGACACATTTTCAAATAGTATCCTATAAAATAGTTAATACAACATTTTACTTTAAAAAAAATTAAAAACTTGTTATGACGTCCAAAGACGTCCTATAAATTTATTGTAATACTTTTAGATATAACGTTTTATTTTTTGGTCTTATAAACTTAAGTCCTATAAGACACTTTATTAGGATATTAAAACAGACCTGTAAACTCAATTTTGTTTTAATAAATATGTCTTATTTTTAATTCTAAAAATTAACGTAAATACAGTTAAATATAAAAAAAAATTAATATCTATATTATTGTAAGTAGAGTAACGTACTTTCAAAACTTAATTTCTATTTTGGGTAACGTACTTTCAAAACTTTCATTTTGGTACCTAAGATGTAAAGTTTTAAACATTTAAGTACCCGGATAACCAACCAATTGAAGCATTAACCGGTTACCATGTTGATGTGGTATCCGGTTAATGCTTCAGTAAATAATACCATTTGATACCCGGTTTATAAAATGGTATTATTATCTGATTTTAGCAGATAAAAGATTTAAAAAGTAATACATTTTAAAATACAAATTAAATGGAGAATTGGAATTACAAGAAAAGAAAAAGGGAATTGAATTTAATGGGTGTTTTTGGCCTTTTATGGGTGGAAGCTTTTGATGGGAATCAATTGTTTTCTTCTTTTTCCCTTTTATTATTGAGCATTCATTTTCTAATTTTGGATAAATAAATTAAATGCATGAAAATGATTAATTATTAAGACTAATTACTTCAAGTAAATTTAATATGGCAAATTACATATAAAAAATAATAATGTATTTTAATTTGATTTCTATTTTTAGTAACGTATTTTCAAAACTTTATATTTTATAAACTTCCATTTTGGTACATAAAATATAAAGTTTTAAACATTTAAGTACTTAGGTTTCGATTGAAACATTAACCGGTTATCATGCTGATGTGGTATCCAACTCAGTATTATTTGCTGACGTGGGGACATGAATTTTTTTAAATCTAAAATTAGTCTTTTTTAATCTAAATTTAATCTTCAACCAGTTACCTGGATACTTAAATGTTTAAAAATTTACATTTTCGGTACCAAAATGAAAGTTTTAAAAGTACGTTACCCAAAATAGGAATCAAGTTATCTACATTACTTTTTCATGCAATTGCCCAAATTTAATATTAATATCATGTTTTTAAAAACTTGTTATATTTTTAAGGTATTCTCAAAAATACTTTTAATTTTTTCCTCATATGAATTCTATAATTTAATCGATGGATGGTTTGTATCGGATGCTTTTGAACACTCGAGCTAGGTTTTGGGGTTCAACTGCTCGTTTTCGACAACGATGTTTATGGTGTTGTGGTACAGATTTACTATACTGTTTTTTGTTGGTTGTTGATTTAATATTTTATGGGTAACTTTTATTTTGTCTGTAATATTTGTCATATCAGTTATTACTTAGATAAACATGGTTTCAATTGGTCAAGTCATATATCAATCTGATTTAAAGATATCAAGAAAAAAAAACACTGTAGTTTGTAAATAATAGACCATTTAATTAATGTCTTTAATTCCATAAATGTAATGCATTTTATACAAAGGTGATATAATAAGTTGTTATTAAGAAGTTGAATACCCTAAAAAAAGTTGTTTAGACGAAGGAACACTTAATAGGACTTATACAGTAAATCGTCATATCAGTATTTTTATCTGACATTTCTTAAAAAGTTCCTTATGAAAACGTTTTGAGAAGCATGTTTCCTGTAGTGCGAAAAAAAGGATCTCGTATTCAAACCGATCATCACAACTAAAAGTAAAGAATGGTTATGTAGAAGTATGGGGTGGTGATATGGTCAAAACACATCCACTCGATCAATATATGCGTTGCATGGACCACTGGTTAACCTATGGCCACATCCGTCCACAACCCCATGCCGAAAGCTAGGGTTATGGCAATTTGAGGGGTCACATACCCATGATAAGTCAAACAACTAGGGTCTTGTCTCAGTGTTTTTCAATGGTTAATTAATCATCATTTCCATGTTTTTGAAATCACATATCAGTATTGTTAATCAACAGAAACACTGATAACTTAATACATCTTACACAGATGTGAATTCAAACCAGATGCTTTTGGATTTTGTTGAAAATTTTGGCAATTATGTTTGGTATGTATGAATTATGTGATGGCAAAAGAACAAAAGTATGAAGTGTTTCAAGCTTATTATAATGCAAAGAAGGCATAGTTCCTAAAGTTAAAGGGAATATTTGGTGAAAAGAGATGACTACTAACCTTCAATAATTTCAAGAACAAGTGGAGATTGAGATACAAGAAATTAAAAAAAAAACAAAATAAAAACAAAATACTTGAAAAAAGGAACCTTCTTGTTGTGTAATTTGGATTAAATCTTGATTTGCATAATTTAGGGTATAATTAATGCTTTGTTAATTCTATCTTCTAGATAAAAAAATAATAATATTTGGAATCTTAAGGGGGTCTTTGAGATGACTTATAAAAACAACTTATTGACTTATTTTGGTGTGACATCGGTAATAACGACTTTTTAGTGTTTGGATAAACAACTTATACCGGTGTCAAACTGGTAATAAGGAGTTTTTGAAGAAGTTAAACTTATAATAAGTTGATGAAAACTTTTATAGAAAAGAATAAGTTGTTTCAAATAAGCAATCCCAAACACCCCTTTTTAATTTTATTATAATTGTTTGATAAATCATGGGTGTCGTTGAAGGCTTGTTACATATGAGATTAATTACGGTTGTCGGTAATCAATTTTTTGTCCAAGTGATCGTTAGATGAATTATTATTTTAGAAAGGTTCGGGAAATTGTAAATGAACCAATAAATTTTTTGTCATATATATTATGTAGTCTTGATTATTTGCAGACCTTCTAGTTTATAAAACTATGCGAACCAATCAATTAACATATTTAAGAAAATGATGAGAGTTTATTTTTATTATGATCTAAATATTTATGGAAGATGATTCGAGTTCTTTCATTATGATTAATGCTTTTGATTAGAAAATTCTTGAGATATTTTACAAGATAATCATCAGACTAGATGGACGGTTGAAACTAGTTTGTACGAATTAAAAGGTTTACAAATTATTGGGAATATATATATATATATATATATATATATATATATAGAGGTTGGTTATTATACAACCTTTGACATTTGTGCAACCAATACAACCCAATCTCAACCGTCCATTTCATTTGATGAATATGTGATTTCATAGAAGTTTTGATTGTTTCCTAATATAAAGTATTAATCATAATTAATGAACTCTATTCATATTCCATAAATATTCAAATCATAATAAATGAACTCCCATCATTTCTATAAATATCTCAATTAATTGGGTTGCAAGGGTTGTACAAATACACAAGGTTGTAAAAGAAATATACCCTATATATATATATATATATATATACACACACACATATAGGGAGGTTTAGAGGAAACCCCTTAAAAATGAAAAACTGAGAAATACTTTAATAACCGTTTATTTGTACGGTATGCATATGTGCATACAAGTAATTGAAGATGTTTTTGGTTTTTATGGACATGTGCATGTTATGCACATGTACACACCGGAAAAATAACTTACAAGTTACTTGTATACACATGTGCATTCTTACTTATGAACGATTACTACAATATTCCTCAATTTTTCATTTTTTACAGTTTTCCCTTGAACCTGACACACACACACACACACACACACACACACACACACATATATATATATATATAAGTAAGTTCAGTTGCAATCTTGAGTTTCTTTGTGAAACGAGGGGGGGGGGGCAAAGGAGTGTATGTCATGAGTGCCAGATATTCACAGGATGATCATTGTAAATGATATTTCATTCATCATTAATGTTATAAAAGGTATACGTATATTCATTATTCATGATGAATGAGAAGAAATGGAGGCACTTATCGTGCTCTCCTTCGTTCCGGTTCACAAAGGAAAACCGTTCAACTGAATTTCCATCCCTCACTTCCCCCTCTCTATACATACACACACATACACATAAGGGGGTCATTCAAGGGAGACTCGATTATTTGTGATAACCATGATATTCAGTCTCAATCACAAATCAAATGATAAACTAGGAAATTAATAATTTTAGTAATTTGATTTAAAATTTCAATTAAATGATATTTTAGGTATTTTAAAAATCTCCTCTCTCCGACCTCCTGTAAACTTTATTCAGGCGAACACCAAGTAAACACAACATACACAATGTTACCATACACTATTAAAAAGAGATATATACAAACGATAATCATTGTGATATCCAAAATACATACAAGATGCACTCTGATACCTAATATGATACCATTGTGATGCACATGTGATACCTTTGAATTTAAACCAAAGAAATTCCTTAAAAATATAGATCTAGAAACCAAAAAACCTCATATATAAAACCAAATAAGGGAAGGGGTTGGAAATCATGTTTATATCTCCGCCATCGTTTTCAAGATCCGACGCCAAAGAGAAAAATATGGTTGGACTTGGACACCTACTCATGGAAACGTATGTGCCTTCTTCACGCTGGTCTTGCTCACCGCATTAGAAAAAGCTTATATTTGGGTCATTGATTGGAAGTCGTCAATGGCAGCAGGTGGATATCTATGGCAGTAGCAAGATGAAAACAAAATAGCAGGTGGTGGTGGTGATAAGCAGGAGGCAGTGGTAGTAAGAGGCGGATGGTGGCGCCGAAGGTGAAGGGAGAGACTAGTTCGACGAAGATGATAAGTGGTCGTGGGGGAGGGGCTGGTTTCCCCATAGATGGTGAATTGATTATATTAGATAACCTAGAATTGGAATGAGTCAAATGAAGAATTGATTTGCTATAAAAAAAAATCCAAATTTTCAATTCAATTCATTTTAAAAACAACACCGACTCACAATGGATCTCATTGTTACTACAAACTATCTAGTTCCCATTTGATTAGACCTATATATATGATTAGGCAAAAGATATGAATGTCAGTATGTGAGAGTCGAATTTAAAACCCTTTAGATTATCTTAAAAAAACCGTAAAGAATTAAACAGATCTAAGTCGAATAAGAAGATTGAAGCAAAACATTTGTTTAAATATAAAATAAGATATGGAAGAAAAAGGTTGAAAAGATGAGCAAACATATCTACATTCATTGATAACTAAGACATCATTAAACAATTAGAGGGAGAGAATGTGTAGAATCACAATGAATCTTTCTCTTTTCATTTCATTACATTATTTTCAAAGTGATTATCCCAACATTTAATTATTGAATTAAATAATTATATAATTTTATATACTAAATTAATCATAGCTACAGACTTGTGATCATGTAAGAGAAGTTTGTTTTTATGAGATTCGCGAAACCATATTTTTACACTTGAAATATTTTCACAGCGTTTTGCTGTGAAGTTTCTAGTGTAAAAATATGGTCTCACGAAAACAAATTGTTTTCACGTGTACCCAATCCTATAGTTATATATGTAATTATTTAATTTACATTTACTTTCAAAAATCAATTATATAATGCAGCATATCCTTACATGATCATTTTGGAACAAAAATTATATCCATTCCAAACCCTCTCTCTCTCTCTCTCTCTCTCTCTCTATATATATATATATATATATATATATATATCCATTTACTTGTACAGCATGCCCCATGCATTACCACTTTGAAGCATGCAAATATTCAACTCCAAGAAAGAAAAAAAGGAACCTAGTTTAACCTTTAACGATCATAAAATACTCGTACTTAATTAAGAGGGGGAATGAAATATACGATCATGTGACTCATCATTATACTTTAAAAAAGACACGAAAAAAACATACATATATACATATATATATATATATATATAAGGTTGGGTTTACGTGAGACTAACTTGTTTTTGTAAGACCCGTGAGACCATTTTTTTTACACTTGAAATTCACGGCAAAAACGCTGTGAAAGTTACCTTCATAGCGTTTTACTGTGAAATTTCAAGTGTAAAAGAATGGTCTCACGAAAACAAGCTCATCTCACGTGATTTCATAAAAAAAAATCATTTTTAAATATATTAAAGAAAATAGTTCAAGCTTAATCGATAAGACGAATCGGATACAAGAACATGAAACCTCATGGATCATGCCATGGCTAAGTTAAGTCACCATGTAGAGCCCATATACCCCCTCCCCCACCCACCCCCCCACCAGTTCCAGAAAAATGGCTACTGTTGATGTGGGGAATTGAATCTTGGTGGCAATGGAAGAGTAGACCAGGTGACCACACACTGACTCTGGTGCTGTACCCAATAATCTCAACCATGTTCATTCACCACCACTTTTGTGGCTTTCAACATTCAAGAATCCAACTCATCATTTAGCTCTACATTTTGGGTTGGGTTTACGTAAGACCAAGGGTTTTTGGTGAGACCTATAAGACTAATTTATGTTCATTGATCAACTTTATAAGCTAATGATCTAATGGTCTAAAGTTGCACGATGACAATTTTGTGATTATTGAGAAGTCTCGTGACAATCTTGTGATTATGAATGTTCAGATTGTAGATCTAATCCAAGGATCGAAAATTGGTCTTAGGGGTCTCACGAAAAAACTTTGGTCTCACATGATCCCAAGTCCTCCATCTTTCAAATTATATATTTATATATATATATATATATATGTATAGCCAGTGACCTTTTTGAATTTAGAATGGAGATAATGCCCGATTTCAAAAGGGAAATTGAAGTCAAACAGAATATCGACAAAAGGGTATGTGGAAAAAAGCAAGAGAACAATGAAACCCTAAAAAGTCCATTCAGCAATCAAACCCTTTTCTCAATTATTGATCGATCCAACCACTCGTAATTTACGTTACCCGTTGACCGTAATCATCGCGGCTCACGGACTACAATGTTCTCGGGTTCGAATTCATTGTGTCTGAATCTGATCTACACGTATCTTTTTGAATGTATTATAATGATCGGTTAAAATATTTAGGAATATGATGTGTCTAAAGCAACCATGACCCTGTTTGACAATTTGAAAACGATGAATCAAAGAAAGATCAAACACAAATTGCGTAGTCTACACACACATATATATTTATATTTATATGTGTGTGTGTGTGTATGTATTTGAAGTGTTTTAAATGTATATATAATGGTTTGAACTGTTGATACATATTACAAATCGAACATCTTTTCTTTATGGTAATCGATGTCGATATGATATCGTTCGTTAGAAGTCAAAAAGAAAATTGTGTGATCAAATCAAGACGATAGACGTATTTTATGTGTTTGTAAATGAATTAAGCATATATAGTTGTCGATATTTTAGATTTTAGATGTTGTATTGTACAATAGAGAAATTAATTAAAATAGTCATTTTTACCGGTTGATTTTACCTAATAATCACTTCTTTACAAAGTTTATCAAAATAGCCCTAGGTCCGCAATTTTAATTTTTTTTTTACGGACCTGGGTGAAAAATGTAATTTTTTTTACAGACCTGGGTGAGAAATGTGAATTTTTTTTGCGTGCCTGAGTGTAAAATGTAACTTTTTTTTTGTGGGCATGGGTAGAAAGTGTAAGTTTGTTTGTCGTTTAGCTGGGTGCGCAATTGTGGATGTGGGCTTTTGCGAACTCATGACTATTTTGGTAAACTTGGAGAGAAAATAGCTAGAATATGAGACCAACCCTGAAAATTGACTATTTTAATAAATTTCCCCATATAATATTTATTGAATATTCTTAATTTTTTTTAAATTAAGTTTATAAGTAATTATTGTTTATGTACTGCTTTTAAAAACTCTGTGTTTAAATGCCATAAAATTTAACTGATAAACACGTTCGATTACCAGAGAAACGTTGAGTATACTAAACCGACATTCTTTTTCCAAATCTTTGCAGACGGTCAACCATATTAACTAACCATGAATTTATATATCAATTCATTCGCAATTGAAAATCATACAAAACCATAACTATAAAATTTAGATTGTGACAAATAACAAAAACGGAACAGGAAAAATCATGATTAAGAGCTCAAGTTATCGGCTTCAAAAGATTGTCATACATCATGCTGGTAGACAACAAGTGTGTGTATATGATTGGGCTCATGTGTGAGCAATCACTTTTCGTGATAGGGGAAGACCTATGAGGGGTTGAGCAGGGTCTCGTTCACCCGTTCAACCAATTTTTTCAAATAATTTTTCTGGGTATGAAAGATGTATCCATAAAATTTTGAGGGGTGTTCTGGGATATTAGAAAATATAAGAAACATCAATTAAAAAACAGAAAAGTCCATCAAAGTCAACCAAAAAACCGCAAAATTCGATTAAAATCAACCAAAAAATCTAAAGAATCCCTTGAAATAATGGAATTTAGTTAAAAACACATCGGAAGATTTTGCACGCCTATGATCTACCGCCTTAAAGATGCACTGCAAATATTTTGGGTCCGCACTGTTTCGTGAGACCATGAGACACACTCTGAAGGTTTAGATTTCTTTTATCTATGCGGGATTGGTGTGTGAAGGTTCACAAAAATTGAACTTGGTGTGCCCAAATGCATGAAACTAAAAGACCAAAGTTTCCCTCCACAAAAGCATGTGTGATTGTTGCCTTTGAACAAAAGCAATCAACAATAGTGTGCCGTTTTTACAGTTTTCACAAAAAAGTGGGAGCTTTTACGGGAACCCAACTGTTATATGTGTGTGTGTTGGATTCTGATGAAAACTCCCCCTTTTTGTGAGAATAGTGAGAACCTGTGCACAATTGTCGATCACTTTTGATCCAATGACGAAGATCGTGCATGTTTTATAGAGTGAAGGCAGTTTGGTCTTTTGGTTTTTTACATTTCGGCAAGGTCCGTCAATTTTGTGAAGATGTGTTTACATTTTCCTGTTAATGTTTTATTTAACTTGCGTTAACATTTTCATTTTAATGTAAATATATGAGACATGTTATTATATGTTAACTTACGTTAAGGTATGTTAACATTTTCATGTTACAAATCGAGAATTTTTATAATAACTAATTTATCACAATATTTATATATTCTATCACGGGTTTTTATCGGTTTTAAATTAGCAAAACATGCGTGATCAACATTTGTAAAATCTTTGCCCCCGCTATATGGTGAAGGTCGCGACCTTCTTGCCCCTTGTTGTACAGCAATCTATGGCTCAACGTAACACGTGCAAACGTGCATTTTGCACCACCAGATTTGTCTTAATGCTCAACCTTGAATCTTCATCTATCTTCATTTCTATATCACTCTCGATTATATAAAATACCTGATCACACTAAAACCACCAACACAAAAACACTTAAATCATTAGTTATCTTGAAAATGAAACCATATTTCACTTACTACCATTATTCATTAATGAATAGTGTAACAATCCCACTTAGGAGATTGATTAATCATAATGAAGTGATGCAAAAATGAAGGTTATATCTAGGGAAGTGTTTGCAATTATTTTCCTTTTCAAAAAGTTTCCACTATAATTGTAAATAATGGCTTAAATTAATCCAAATGAGGTCATGAATGGTGGTTTCATGGGAAATTCATGTAGCCATGTGCCAAAAGATGTAGTATGGAAGGTTCTTGTAGACATGTGATAAAAGGGTTAATGATATGTGTAATGTTTTGGATAATACGTTTATCTGTGTAATTATCTGATTTATCGATGAAACTGTATTTGTTTTTTCTTTTATACGAGGGGATTTCGTTTAGTAGTATGGATGATGACGTGACATATACAACTCGTTTTGGTTTTATAAAACTGATACAGCAATCTGAAACCATACCAAAACGAACTTGAACAAGTGTACTAATAATCAGTCAAAACTATAACTAGTCTAACCCCAAAAGAAATCCAAAGTTCAAGTCTAATTAACGATTCGGTTTAGTAACGAACAACTACCATTATTATCAGTTCTCAGTTCCCAATTTATAAAAAATTCCAATTCCGAAACGGTATCAGTATGGTCCAGTCCAACTTGCTCTGTACCACTGCACACTCAGGCTTAATTCATTAGTGAATATGAATGAGAGTTAAAATAAAGCTTTGTTGATTCCTTTAGGGACAGTGACGTATCCAAGAATCCAAACCTCTGTGCATATATGATATACCTTATGTTTGTTTTCTTACATAATAACACTTGACAAACGAAATTATGGGTGTTTCTGTGCATATCGACTAGACAAGGCAGGTCACGACTGTAGCATGTATGTTTGATCTGCATACTAGGTAAATAATCGATGTAGTTCATAATTTAGCCAAGGGAACACAACGTTTATACATAAAGTCACATACAGGCTTGTTAAGAACCTAACAGTTCGATTATAACGCATGTATTAAATCCAATAGAACTTGTTGCAACTGCATCGTAACGATTTGTTATGTGCTTATTAGATCGTTTCAATTATGATCTAACAAAAAATAATATATGGATTAATATAATTTTGGACAAATTGCATAAAAATGTAACGTACTTTGTTATTATTCATATTCTAGGTAACGTACATCTCTAATAAATTATGATCTTATCTTCATTTTCATCTTGACGGTTGGAAAAAGGGGTTATCGGTCAAGATTCCAGATCCATAATTATCAAATAATTAAGCTAGTAAAAATCTAATAAAAATATTTTAAAATTAATTTTTAATATAAAAATATTTTTATTGGCCACATCAACAAATAGCAATCAGTCATACATATGACACACCAATTAATGTAATATTGGTTATTCATATGCTTAAATATTTGAGACATCATAAATCTCAAATACTTAATTATATAAAACTGTAAGAAAATATTTTATCCAAATTTAAATAAAAATCATAACAAATTATCTTCCATTTAAATACAATTTATATTATGATATACTTTAGGCATGGCAACAGAGCGGGGATGGGGCGGGTTTTGTAATCCCCGGCCCTGGTCTAGGTCCCAGTCCCCGGCGGATACGGGGACTAACATCTCGTTCCTGGTCAAACCCCATGAAGAATATCCGTTAGTTTTGAGTTTATCGGGGATCCCCGGCCCTGGTTTGAGTAACATCCCCCGGCCCCGTTTGAGTTTATCGGGGATCCCCGATCGTGGCCCTGGGACCCGTTTTAGTGGAAAATCCCCATCTTCGTCTGGATCAGATGAGCCGATCGGGTCAAATCACAATTCTTAATATACTCTTATACCAAAGTTGACTTAATAGTAAGAATAAAAGATGTACATCATTTTTGCACGTGGAACAATTATTTTGAAGACACATTTTTTAGGTGTCCAAATTCAAAACAATTTCAACTTCTATTTTGAAACCCATTTACGTATCACCTTTTTCTTTTCGTTTTGTTATATTATAATTACAAATTTTGAAATTCTCTCCTTCTTTTAGCTTTCATGTTTTCAAATTTTTTGATATATAAAATAAAATAAATATGTATTTTCTTAATTAATTTAAATATTCAACCCGTTATGCGAGCCGACTAATCTCATGACGACCACCTGCGAATTTGAACCACTATGACCACAAGGAGATTTCTATTCCTCCTTAAATATGCATTTTTAAGGATGAAGAGTATAAAATTCTTGCTTATCTTTTATATATATATATATATATATATATATATATATATATATATATATATATATAGGGAAGATCAAATGTTAACCATCATTTTTGTGTTAACTTTGAAAACTCTCTCATCCAATCAAATTCCATTATTCTTATAGGTTTATGACTTGTTCATTTTACTCTTACAAGGGTATTCTAGTAAATTGAATTCATTTGTAACCCCCAAACAATTAATGGGGAGTTACAAACAATCAAATCCCAAAAAATATGCATTCATATTATTAATTTTTTTTTACTATTGATCTTCAATATTCATTCTTTTATAAATTCCTAAATCGCATAAAAGACACTGTAGTAACGATTTTCGGTATTGATCAATTTGAACACAAATAAACCGTGAACACAATTTGAACACAAATGAACAACCGTGAACAAAATTGAACACAAATGAACCGTGAACACAATTTGAACAAATTAACAGATGAACACAAATTAACAGATGATACCTTAATTTTGTAGGACGTCTATGTATGTGAATACATGAGCCAAAAATTGCACATATCGTGTTCATTTGTGCTCATATCGTGTTCACGGTTCATTTGTGTGCAAATTGTGTTCACGGTTGTTCATTTTTGTTCAAATTGTGTTCACGGTTCATTTGTGTTCAAATTGATCAATACCGAAAATTGTTACTACCGTGTTTCTTATCTGATTTAGGAATTCATACAAGAATGAACATGGAAGATTAATAGTAAAAAATAATAATAATAATAATATGAATGCATATTTTTTGGGATTTGATTGTTTGTAACTCCTCATTAATTGTTTGGGGGTTACAAATGAATTCAATTTACTAGAATACCTTTGATAAGTGTATTTTTTCTTCCCAAAATTCCCCTTTCATCATTGTTCACTAGACTTCATTAAAATTCAAACTTTAAAATTTAATTTTTTTTGTTGATTAATCTTAACCGTTGATTATAGATTTGGATGACCAAGATCAGTTAATAAGGTTAACACAAAAATGATGGTTAGCATTTGATCTTGACTATATATATATATATATATATATATATATATATAGAGAGAGAGAGAGAGAGAGAGAGAACTTCGTTCAACTACTAACCAAGATTTTTGTGTTAACTTTGTTAACCAATCTTGACAATTGATTCTTACAATAAACGGTTGTGATTAATCATGATAAAAAATTAAATTTTTAAATTTACAATTTCAAATAACATATGTGAACAAAGAGGAAAAGGGTATTTAGGCAATTTTCTTTTTTATGTAATTTCCATATCATTAATTAGGAGTTACAAAATCAAAAAATCTCATTATTTTTATTAATGTAAAAACCATATGAACACACACACACACACACATATATATATATATATATATATATTTAAATGACAAATTACTTAATATATATATATATATATGTATATATATATATTTAAATGACAAATTACTTAATTACTCTTGTCATTAATATATGAGTTATATGTGAACCTAAAGAAAAGATGGAATATGATTGGTTGAACTTGGTTAACAAAGTTAACACAAAAATCTTAGTTAATATTTGAATCAACCCATATATATATATATATATATATATATATATATATATATATATATATATATAATAGAGATAGAGAGAGGGGTTTACTTTACAAACCATGTTATTTGTATAAACCGTACAAACTTCATTCAACCAATCATAATTTTTCATTTATTTTTGTAATTGTGAGAGATTGATTTATCATTTTTATTATGGAGAGTGTTTAATCATGGATATTATTATCTTCATTGTATTAATTTTAAAGAAATACATTAAACAATTTCGTTAAAATTTCATAACCATATATGTAACAACTTCATCTAGAAAAATATTATATTAAACAATTTCATAATATTAAGCAATTTAATGAAACAAAATCATTAAATGAAATAATAAAATCGACTGATGAGAATGGTTTGCACGGTTTGTATAAATATGAGTGGTTTGCATTTGATCGCTCCTATCCACACACACATACAGAGAGAAAGAGAGAGAGAGAGAGAGAGAGAGAGAGAGAGAGAGAGAGAGATGTATGGTGAAAGAGAGGTGCTCTTAGAGATATTATTTTCATTGAGCATTGGGGAACCACCGAGAGCATACACATGTCAATATTCATCATGAATATGAACGTGTACTTTTTACAATATTAACCATGAATACAAAACATTCATGATAAATGTCTCATTCATAAACATCATGAATATGGACAAATGTTGTGCTTTCGATGGTTCCTCGATTTTCAATAAAAATGATGATTCTAACGGAACCTACCCCTAGTAAAAAAAAATACATTAAATAAATGTTATATTCAAATTTT
Organism: Cynara cardunculus var. scolymus; assembly: GCF_001531365.2. Classification (NCBI taxonomy): domain Eukaryota; kingdom Viridiplantae; phylum Streptophyta; class Magnoliopsida; order Asterales; family Asteraceae; genus Cynara; species Cynara cardunculus. Next base: position 14,485,228 of record NC_037536.1, on the reverse strand, counting down.
CAAGACAAAAATTTTGTGTTTATATCTTATAACTGAAAACATACTGTTTATATCTGATATAGTTATTTTATAACACAGATGTGACCATTTGATTCATTACAAAACTTTCATCATCAAATATCGTCTTTTTCATGATTATATACGTATAATTATTATAAGTGTATTGTATTTATGTTATTAAAAATGAGAAATAATTGAAAGTAAAGAGTGCAAACAACACTTTGTCAAAGAAAATTATATTGTTTCATTAATGTTATTTTATCGTTTTCAGACAATCATTTATGTGTTAATTGTATTCATTTGTGAATATAGATATTCAATGTACCTTTTTTTTCTAAGTTATCATGATATAGCAGTATTATTGATTGGTCTTCTTTACGTTTTATTTGTCGATTATGAAGTTTGGTCTCTCGTTTGTCCCTATTAGTACCATATAGTCTTCATAGTTAGGTCGACAGTAAAGTCTGCTAAAATTCTCATTCATTTTTGTTTTGTTGTTATATTTGACGATACGGTTTCATATCAATAATGATTGATTTGCATTCACATGTAATCAACCGAGATAATTGAAATAATCCCAATAATCAAAGATTTGTACTTTTAAACGTATGAATGTCAGGTTTATATAATATTTAATTAATTACATATATAAATAATTTATTCATTTGTGAATTATAATTAAACATTAATATAGTTAAAAACCTAGAGAAATAAAAAAAAAGTACTATATATATATATTATATATATATATAATATATATATATAGGGGTGAGTTCAAATAAAAACCACTCAATTAATAAAAACCGTAAAAACCTCATTCAACCAATCATAATTTTTCATTTTGTTCATTTTTTTGTAATTATGAGAGGTTGATTAACCATTTTTATGGTGGAGGGTGTTAATCATGTATATTATCATCTTCATTATTTTAATTTTAGAGAAATACATAAAACAGTTTCATTAAAATTTCATTAAGTAGTATATGAAACAATTTCATAACCACATATGAAAGAACTTCATCAAAAAAA
>NC_037536.1:14476543-14484005 GCF_001531365.2 Cynara cardunculus var. scolymus | reverse complement strand
AGGGTTGGGTTCACGTGAGACCTGTAAGACCAATTTATGTTCATTGATCAAATTTATGAATCAATTATCTAATGGTTGCAAAGTTGCAAGCTGGCAATTTCGTAATTAGTGAGAAGTCTCGTGGCATTTATAAATGTTCAGATCTGACGATTGTAAATCTAATCCAAGGGTTGAGAATTGGTCTTACGGGTCTCACGAAAAACCATTGGTCTCACATGATCCCAAGTCTATATATATATTAAAAACTAGAGGGGTGTCGTTTGTCCTTTCATTGTCAAAAGGATCTTAGTCATCAAGAACTGAAAATGAAATGAACCTCACGATAAGGTATCGATATCGTATCCATTTTGTTTATGAACACCTGAAATGTTCGATTTTGACTAATTTTTAGTCAAATTATATACAAAAAACCACACGACTTAGAGTTTGACTTTAGTTATCAGTACGTTTCAATGACTGTTATACATGTTTATTTTACTCGATATTTTTGTGACTCGATAACCCTTTTCATTAAAACGCTGAACAATCTGAATTTTTATTTACATATGAACAAGCTCAAGTAGGTGATGGGAAAACATGTGTTTCATCAATGAGCCATGGGTGATAGTTAGCGGACAGTAGAGATAGCCAAACATAATCGGTCCTTAGGGACCAGTCGAAGTTAACCGAAATGGGGCCCGTTTCTTGGTGGGGGGGGGGGATTAAAAGCGCACCCATTAAACTTTGAATGATATTCCGAGATATTAGAAAATACAAGGAATATCAACTAAAAATGTTTCTAGAAATCAATAAAAAACCGAAAATTATTCCGAAATCAACTAAAAAACTTCAAAATCACTTGAAAAAAAACCAAAAAACTCGCTCGAAATGACGTAATTTTGCTAAAAACACGTCGGTCAATTTCACTAGCTTTTGATTCATCTTAAAAATACACCCATCTAATAAAAATCCTAAATCCACCACCGTTATCGAATTTTTTATCTGACAACCGTACCACCGAAATCAAAACCGACTTAAATCTTAACCGGTTTCTTTTTATTAAAAGAAATCGTTAAAATCCAATTAAACTATTAAAAAAAACCGAACCGATTAATCCACTTCAAAAACCGGACAAATTAATCTATTAAAAAAACCGAACCGATTATGAATTTGCTCGTTTCTAAGAAACAGGGAATATGGAGGACTATGGGGTGGGCCAAAAGTGAGATGCAGTGAATCATATCCGTTTTGAGGCGTGTCACGTGGCATGAGCGTGGGGAGACTTGGAGGCTGATGATCCACTCGTAGTGCTGTTTCGACTTTATGGGCATTTTCGTCATTTTTGACTGAATCCGTATGGTCCCTCAGAATCTAGACACACAAACTATTCGGTATTTATTTCAATTGGAAAAGAAAATTCAATTTTATGAGTATTTAATTATTACCATAAATAGGATTTAAATATATTTATTCAAGAATAATTAAATATCTAAATTATAATCAGAGCATCTTCAACATATTCTTTAAAATGAGATTATTGATTTTACAGGAAACCTTCTTTAAAATAGAGAAAATAAAAGACGAAATGTAAAATTCTTCAAATTTGAAGAAAATTCAAAAAATAATTACTTATAAAAGATAAATTTTATTTTTTATTTTTTATTTTTTTACTAATAAGAATTTTTGAAATTAAGTTTATAATATTTATAAAAACTAGAAGGGTGGTCGTACAGTACAGCGAGATATATATTTTGATTTTAATGTTTTATTTTATTCATTTTTCTCTGTCGATATATTACGATTTTAAATGGTTTTAAAAAAAAAAATTATTTTTGAACGAAATATAAATTTGAAAAAAATGTGTCAGTATAAGTATTAAATTAACTATTTAAAAGTTTTCAATCTTTGTATAATTTCTTTAATTCGATTTTTTATTATAATTTAATTTAGATTTAATAACAGAGTAATTTATTTTTGTTTAATAATATAATTTTCATAAGTATGATAGTTAGAGATTATGTTAAAACTTAATGGTTATCCTAATTATATTTTAATTTTTTATATATTTAAAATGAGATGTTATCATGTATTTGATTATGTTTATCTGTCATAATAACACGAATTCAAAAATAAAGTTTTAATAAGTTTACTTGTAATATTGAATTTTAAGTAATAATATACATCAATAAACAATACTTGATGCATAAAAAATTGTTTTAAGAGTTTTTGTCAAATATTTTATAATATAGTATAGATAATGAATATTTTAATAATGAAATTTATATTGTAATCTTCAAAATGGAGAAGCTCTTGAAGATGCTCTTAAATAATAAGATAATGAGAACTTGACATTTTATAGTCTCTTAGTCTCAAAATAAAATGTCAGCCTTATTATTTTAGTTTGTCTCATAGTAAGTGTCTACTTTCAAAAGTAATGTCTATTTTTACCATTCTACCATTGATTATGTGATGGAGAAAATTTCTCTCTTTACAATTAAGGATAAAACTGTCTTTTTGTTAATTGAAAAGTATAATAATTATACATTCATAAAAATGAATGTATTTTTCATTGTGAACATTTATTGGAACGGAGAGCGTAGAAACCTATGTTCAAAATTTTAAAGTAAATCATAATGAATCATATACAATACGAAAAATTGTGTGATAATAATAGTTAAAGGTGAAAAGCATAAGAAGGGATCCGGACCCTTGATCACTTTCAAATCATTTCTAGTTTCATCCCCACCCTATGAATTGCACTTTGATACAGTAATTGATCTAGTGTATCTCGGTGAATCTCATTAGGGTTGATCGTCAAATATGATTGATCCAAGGAAGTAGATCCCTTCTTAACTTATGATAACTTCCATTTTCACTGGAACACGATCCTCATATACGAACTATTAATGTAGGAAAAGGGTTTTGTTTTTGAGAATTTTCGACTGAAAGCGTATTTCACATGGGTGAGAATACGAAGTGTTTAGTGGAATTTATGACTATAAAAAGAGTACAATATTTGATCTTAAAGTCTTATTCGTTGATTGGTTAGTTTTATATTAAGTTTTGTATGGATAAAGTTATCTGTTTGAATTAATCTGTTCATATAAAGTTGGGAATTTTTTTGTTTGTGAGGGTTCTTTCATATGTGAATGGAGCATGTTTTTAATTTGGAAGGCAGTTTTGGAAAGAAAAAAAACTGGACTTCTAGCATAAAACTAGGGATGATGATTTGCCCCGACCAGATGGGGAACCCGGTTCACTCGACCCGGACGGGGACGGGGATTTCCCGCTAAAACGGGTCCCTGGGCCGGGGTCGAGGATTCCCGGTAGAATCAAACTTACGGATATTCTTCTTGGGGTTTGACCGGGAATTAATTGGGATTGACCGGGGACGGGATGTTAATCCCCATACCCGCCTGGGCCGAGGATCCCCTGTAGAATCAAACTAATGGATATTCTTCTTGGAGTTTGACCGGGGATTGATAGAGGTTTGACCGGGACGGGATGTTAATCCCCGTACCCGTCGGAAACCGAGGCCAGGGTCGGGGGATATTACTACAAACCGGGGCCGGGGATTACAAAACTCGCCCCGTTGCCATGCCTACATAAAACTCCTCATAAAAACTTACTGAATAAGTCATTTTCTATATCATTACATCACTACCAAAAAATCATATATAACTAAACGAATAAGCTATAAATTACTTATAAATTTTATAAGTAAAGTCAAGTAAACACCACTAGCCTTTTAGGCTGCTAACAAACATGCTCTTAGTCAAAGTAATCGCTTAATGCTTCGATCGACTACTCGGGTACTTAAATGTTTAAAACTTACATCATAGGTACCAAAATAAAAGTTTTAGAAGTACGCTATCTAATATAAGAATCAAGTTAAAGTACGTTATTTTTTTATACAGTTTATCCGTTACAACAATGTAGGGTTGATATTTTCAAACGTAATTAAAATTAAATCCGTTATAATTTTTTTTAAATAATTATTTTATTGTTTAGGTATAGATAAAGTGTTGTGGGCGCCTAAAAGAAGAAAGTGTGAGGAGCAAGTCAAAAAGCTTTTCTTCTTTCTTTTAATTGCCGTCACAGTTGACATCTTTTTAACTAATTACTATATTTAATATATGCATAGTAATGATGTGATATAAGTTCGTTTTATGAGATACATGAGATCATTTTTTTTATACTTAAAATTTCATAACAATTACGTTGTGAAAGTAACTTTTATAGTGTTTTTACTGTGAAAATTCAAAAAATTTTTTACCTTAATAATATTTTACTATGAAGTTTCAAGTGTAAAAATGTGGTCTCACGAAAACAAACTGGTCTCGTATGAACCCAACCATTTAATTCATTTTTTTAAACCATGAGTGTTCAGAACAATTTATCAGTATCTAGACTAATTCTTAGAATTATGGAAAACAAAAAATAGAGATCGTGTTTTCTTCATATGTCAAAATCAAGACTAAACCTTCTTTTAAATGTGGCAGTTAACAAACGGTTATCAGGTCTCGGGTGATTGGTAGTGGTTGACGAGTAGTTATCAACTATTACATGGTAATTAAGATTAGTCGTTTGAGGTGTGCAGATGAGATCTAATTTGATTTTAGTTCATATTTTGAAGTGTTCTTTCATATATAAATCATAGAGTTTTAGTAAACCTTGTTACTTTGAATTCTTTGCATTTTTACGCTTATCGTTTTTAATTTATTACGTTTTTCGTTCTCTATGTGTCGCTTTTTAATTTCCATCATTTACTTTCAGTCATTTACTTTCATGTCTTAATTTACTGTAATTTACATTTTCATGCATATACTTTATGTAATGAGTAGCTAATTTTCCTAACTTTGCTGTAAAATGGAAAGGGTAAGATTTGTAAACCAACGGAAAGTAGACCCTATTTTGCAACAACGATGTTTCATTATTTCATTTCAAGTTTTATAAAATCAATAACACTTTTTGACGAGTTGATCACTTTGAAAAATGTTAAAGTGTCTTGGACTAGGAGACGAGTCACTCGAATCCACATCAATTTGAATGATATGAGAAGTGGACTTGAAAAAGTTGCTAACAAAGAGATTTTTGTCGTCTTTGTTTTTCAAATTGGTTAATTCTCGACAGGTTTGTCACTTATTGAAGTGTTAAAATGGAGTGGACTCTGAGATGAGCCATTTGGAACACATCAACTTGAATGATATGGAAATCTGCTCAAGATAATGACTTTATACAAAGAGATTCGTGTCAATATATTTTGAGGACTCCATTCTGCACTACCACTAGTCTAATGCTGCACAGAGATGTGTGATTGAATCTAAGCATTAGTGCAAATGCTGAAAGCCCGAAGGGAACACCTTCAAAATAGATGATGAAACTAGTTGTTGCTAATTGCATGTCGTAGCATTGTGACAGTATTAGTCTGTTGGAATTTGTGTTTACATCTTACCAAAAGTCTTACATCATTGCTTTCTTTATTTTCTGTCATTTTCAGTAGTGTTAACTCAAACCCAAATAAATTCTTCAATTTCGCCATCTAAAGTCAGTTTTTCATCTTGAGATCTCGCAATTTAAGATACCTATTCTTATGGAATTCGATACTTGATTCTTACCATTTTATTACTCGAAGACGATAGTATTGACACGCGTATACTTATATGTATTGCCATTTAGTGTTATATAGATACAATCCAAAGATTGGTCACGCCCTAATCAAGGTCACTGAAGACACTTCAGTCTCATGTAAACATAATTACACCAAAATGACTGATTACACTAAAATCAACACTTGTAACAAAAGAAATACGCCATAGATATTTCTACTAACTTAACACACATCTAATCAAAAAGTGAAATTACTATAATGCCCCTATTCTCTAATACTAATAGTTAAAACTATCCTCAAAATTAATTAAAACAACAATAAATCAAAATTGTAATAGCATGTCGACCTCATTAATTATACGTTTTTATAGTACATGACTAGAAAAATCTAACGTGATATATATAATAATAAACATGAACGTGTCGGGGGGTTTTATACAATTGTTGGACCATTAAAGCTCCAAACTGTATTTTGACATTATCTCTGCTTCGTTCCATAGTGACTCAGCCTGGTCCATCCATAATCATTCAAACCTGTATTGAAACAAATATGTTTTCGAACCCTTTTTTTCAAATTCAAGGCAGATGTTCTCACACAAATCTCACACAATCACTTCTTCTGATAATCATGTAGATTTAAGTTTATTTAAATATATTTACGATTAATCTACAGACTATTTCAAATAATATTAGACTTAAAAAAGGTTTAAATCCTAATTATATATTATTTTGTAAAATTTCAAGCACTTATAGAAGGAGTTTTTAATAATTAATAAATGCCAAACAAAATTACTCAAACAGTTACAGAAAACTGACTAAAATAGCCAATCTTCCGATTCAATTTTCATTTTAACAATTTTTTCAACCAGAATTTATATGAATGATTTATGTATTTGTATAAAACCTATTTTCATATTAAAAAGAAAAAAAAAGTATTTATGCAAATTTGTGTAATTTACGTAAAGAATTTTTTTGAAAATATATTAAGAACTCGATATCAAAAATGTCAAAAAAAGTAAATACGGTTAATAAATATTAGTTATTTCCATCAGTTTATTATATATATATATATATATATATATATATACTATATTATAAAACATTTAACAAAAACTCTTAAAAATCATTTTTTTATGCACGAAGTATTATTTATTAATGCATATTATTTAAAATTTAAGATTATAAGTAAATTGTACGTAAGTACAACTTATTAAAGTTTCATATTTGAATTCATATAATTAAAGAAAGATAAACATGATCAAATATTGGATAACTATCTCATTTTATATATAAAAAATCTAAAATATAATTAGAATAATCATTAAGTTCTAACAGAATACTTAGTTATTATTTTTAAAAAAATATTATTAAACCTAAGTTAAATTTCTTTATTATTAAACCTAAATTAAATTATAATTAAAAATTTTGAATTAAGAAAATTACAACAAAATATAAAGAATTTTAAAAAAAATTAATTTGATACTGATATCGATATATTTTTTTTCGAAATTTTATAATATTTTTAAATTTATATTTTATTCAAAAATAAAAAATTATCGCTTTATCAAAACCACATAAAATCGTATTATATCGAGATAAAAAAAGAAATAAATCAAAATACTGAAATCAAGATATGTCTCGATGCATTGCACGAGTGCACTTATAGTATATATAAAAAAAGAGGAGGCTAATGTAACTCTTATTAATAACTACCGACACCCCTAAGTCTATTAATCATTTTTTTTTGGTTTTTTGTGTTTTTTATCACTTTTTGTTATTTTGATCTTTTGTCTTTTTATTATTTTAATTTATTTTAAATAAATTTAATTAATATAAGTTATTGAATGTACTTTGTTTTTTTGTTTTTTATTAT
>NC_037536.1:14461060-14476173 GCF_001531365.2 Cynara cardunculus var. scolymus | reverse complement strand
CTAATAACTCATTTCATTCAAATCAACAAATATTGACATGTTCGAACAACTATGTCGAAGTGGTCTTCCTATTTTTATCTGTTTTTTGTCTTTCGATTCTCTCTCTTCTACAACAATATAATAGAATATATATATATATATATATATATATATATATATATAGATCAAAAAAGAAGAATAAAAAAATGATAAAAAAAAGAGGGACATTAATGGTAGGGCAAAAAAAATATCAAAAAATCTTTTGATTCTCCCTCTTCTGCAACAATACAAGTAGTTTTTTTTAGATTAAAATAATTTAAGTAACCAATATTTTAAAAAACTCAATCAGTTAATTATTTTTAAAAAATGCAACGACTTAATTATTTAACATAAAAAAAATAAACAACTTATTCAATCAAAAAAAGTTTAAGAACTTAATAATTCAAAATGAAATTATTCCTTTAATTTTCTGATTTTTTCTTTTATTTATATTTAACACAAGTAGTTTCTATAAACATCTCATCCTTTAAAATAATTAATTAATCATAAAAATTAACTTTTGAATTATACTAATACATATATGTAATACTATAAAGGTACTCGCGCAATGCAGCGAGATATATTTCAATTTTAATGTTTCGTTTTATTCCGTTTCTGTAGATGTTTTAATACGGTTTTATGTGGTTTTGAGAAAGAGATAATGTTTTTGTTTTTGAACAAAATATAAATTTGAAGATGTCATAAAATTTCGAAAATAAATATATCAATATTAGTATCAAACTAACTATTTAAAAGTTATTGTTTTTTGTGTAATTTCTTTAATGCAATTTTTTTATTATAATTTAATTTAGATTTAATAATGAAGTAATGTATTTTTGATTTAAGAATATAATTTTTTTATAAGAATTATAATCAAGTATTCTGTTAGACCTCAATGATTATTCTAATTAAATATTAGATTTTTTATATTTTTTAAAATTAAATATTTATTTTGTATTTGACTATATTTATCTGCAGTTAGTTACACGAATTCAAAATGAAAGTTTAAAGTTGTATTTACGTAAAGTTTATTTGTAATCTTGAATTTTAAGTAATATGTATCAATAAACAGTACTTCATGAATAAAAAATGATTTTTAAGAATTTTCTTTAAATGCTTTATAATATAATATAAATAATAGTAAATATATATGTAATGTATAAATAAAGAGAATAAAATCGATAATAATAATATAAATAAAAATTATTATATAATATATAAAAAATAATATGTAATATTTATGTATATAAAATAATAATAATAATAATAATTAATATAATATATTATTAAATCAATTTGATTTATAGATTTTAAAGAAAAATTATGGGGCAATCTTCTCTCCTTTTAGGATCCTCCTAACCGCCACTGACCCGAGGTTTACCGGTCAAATCTATTTTCACCAATTATAATCCTCCACGTCATCATAAAAAAACCATCCTTCCGGTTTCCACAAAGTTAAACCACTTTCTTCAATAATCAATAATTATTAAATACGCATTTACTACACGTTTCCCCCTAATATTTAACAAATATATCGGTAAACCGGTTCCCATTACCAAACCGGATAATTACAGACAACAAAAAAAACCGGTAAGTTGAAAAACAAACCGGTAGGCGGTTCAAAATTGAACACTCTTCAGAATCTCCCCCACTAAATCCACGTGGCAAAATGGAATAGTGGTGGCTCCCACTCTCCCACTCAAATAGCAATATATAAAGCCACCCCACCTCCATCTATATTCTCCAAACCTCCTCCTCCCACCTCCTTATTCCACCGCCACCGCCACCGCCACCGCCACCGGCCACCGCATAGAAATGGGTACCGGAGAATACGAGTATTCTAAACTGAACTACGAGCAGAAAGCACACAAGGTCGCCATTCCGCCGCCGCAACCGTTCATAAAATCGTTAAAGAACACCGTCAAAGAAACATTCTTCCCCGACGACCCACTACGGCAATTCAAAAACCAGTCCCCGTGCCGGAAACTCGTACTCGGGGTTCAATACGTCTTCCCCATTTTCGAATGGGGGTCTCGTTACAATTTAAGTTTCTTTAAATCCGACGTGATCGCCGGAATCACCATAGCCAGTTTAGCCATTCCTCAAGGAATCAGCTACGCCAAGCTAGCTAACCTCCCACCGATTCTCGGCCTCTGTAAGCTCTTCGCTCCTTTTCTGGCCTCATTCGTCGCCATTTTCATGGCGGTCCTCCGCTCACAAGTCCGTCTATTAGCATGTTAAATCAAGATTTGTGAACCCATGTCAGGAAATACCTATTTCATTTTTTTTCAAAATCAAAAACTGTTATTTAATTACAGAATTTTTCGATATTTTCTCTCGTTTCATACAATATTACTACTAAATAGAAGACTTTTTTGCCTTTCCTCGGAGGTCCGTCACTAAAGGAATGATTCGTCAAAAACAGTCGCTAAAGTTGGTGGGTAATTCAAATTAGTGTCAGATTATCCACGTATTTTTAGATGCTTTGTTTGAAAAACATCAATTCCATCGGTAAGAGTGATCCGTCCGTAATTTTCTTGGGTGATTTTTATGGGTAAAAATCAATTATATAGTTTTCGGTATGCATGTAACTGGGCCTCTAAAAAGATTGAAACGACCCTGGGTCCTCTCTGACGTCATTAACCGAAACTTATCTTCTTTTTTTCGATCGAAAACTTTACAGACTCGAGCTTCATTCCGCCGCTAGTTTACGCAATGATGGGAAGTTCAAAAGATTTAGCCGTCGGTACAGTGGCAGTAGCATCGCTGCTAACGGGTTCGATGTTAGGTGCAGTGGTGAACGCCAACGAAAACCCGACGGTGTACCTTCACTTAGCTTTCATGGCGACGTTCTTCGCCGGAGTTCTTCAAGCGTCATTAGGAATTTTAAGGTTTAATTAACACAAATTAACCCCATTTCAGCACAAACACAAAAAAAAACTCCAAATTCAAGAAAACTCATAACTGATGATTAAACCCATGCAGGTTAGGGTTTATCGTTGATTTCTTATCACATGCGACGATCGTAGGGTTTATGGGGGGAGCTGCGACGGTGGTTTGTTTACAGCAGTTGAAAGGGATATTGGGTCTTGAACATTTCACTCATGGCACTGATCTTGTTTCAGTTCTGCGATCTGTTTTCACTCAAACTCATCAGGTTATAATTAATTGGTTTAATTAATAAATGAATGGTTTTTGATGAATAAAAAGAAGTGAATAATTGAAATTAATTAGTATATAAATGTGATGATTGCAGTGGAGGTGGGAGAGTGCAGTTCTGGGCATTTGCTTCCTCTTCTATCTATTGGTTGCCAGATATATTGTAAGGATACTCTCTCTCTCTCTTTCTCTTTCTCTGTGTATATATATATATATATGTATGTATATATCATATAATTATATAGGAAGGGTCAAAATAGGAAATTAAAAAAATGGTCGATTTTTTCATGTGATTTTATATAAGATTATGGAATACGGTTAACACATGGGTGAGCGGAAGATCTCCCACACGGCTTTTGGTGATGTCTAAAGTTCCGTGAATCACATGTGATTTTTGTGTAAAATTATATCTAACTATTTTCGTATTATTACTATTATCGAATGAACCTGACTGTATATATATATATATATATATATATGTGTGTGTGTGTGTGTGTGTGTGTGTATGTATATATATAGACTTGGGATCATATGAGACCAAACTGTTTTCGTGAGATCGGTAAAACAATCTTTTTACACTTGAAACTTTACAGTAAAATACTATGAAAATAACCTTCACAGTATTTTTGATTTGAAAGTTCGGAATTTTTTTTACCTTCATCATGTTCTAGTGTGAAGTTTCAAGTGTAAAAAGATGGTCTCATAAAAATAGGTTGGTCTCACATGATATATATATATATATATATAGAGAGAGAGAGAGAGAGAGAGAGAGAGACTTATATGTTTTTTTAAGATCAGTGAGACAATAAAATAACCTTGGAATTTCATAGCAAAACATTTTGAAGATAAAAAAAACTTCAACCCTACCCAACAAGCACTATGAAGACTTAATTTCATAATATTTTGTCGTGAAGGTTCAACATTATTTAAATGATTTCACGAGTTTCATGAAAACAGTTTGGTTTCATATGATTCCAAGTATTTATATATACATCATGTAAGTTTTAATTAAAAGTTCTGAAATAATTATGAAAAATAATAATAAGTTTGATTTAGGTTCCTGACACGTTTGTACGAAATGATTGAACCATAGAAATATATATATAGACGTAAATGGTACAACTACTGATTTAAGAATAAATTGATATGACCAGAGTACAAAAAGACCGAAGCTATTTTGGATATCGGCAATGGCTCCATTGACGTCGGTGATCTTAGGTAGCCTTCTTGTTTATCTCACTCATGCCGAGAAACACGGTGTTCAAGTGGTTAGTTGCTCTCTTTCACTCTATCAATTACAAATTTACAACAAACTTACAGTTGAATCGTTATCACACGATCAGTTTTATAGAAAATTAGAGATACGATCGAATAATTCTGTATTTTACGTGGAAACAGATCGGCGAATTGAAAAAAGGGTTAAATCCAATCACAATAATGGACTTGTCTTTTGGATCTCAATACTTATCTACGGCTATCAAGACTGGAATCGTCACGGGTGTCATTGCCCTTGCTGTAAGTCACTTGTACCTTGTGCTTTACCACTTGTACCTTCACTTATATTTTTCTTCCCACTTGCATACATTTCCAAGATTTCACAAACGTACAAATATAAATGCTTTGGGTCACGGGAATACTGTCTTATCAAAGTTTGAAAAATCGGTACAAAGTTATGTTTTAAAGCATGATTAAGAATAACTCAGTACAACGTGTTTTATTATAAGGGGTAAATATGTCATTTTTGTTTCGAACTACAACAAGATTGAGTTTACTGAATAACCACTTTCTATATCGTTAAATCACTACCAAACAACCATATATAGCTATTCGAATAAGTTGTGAGTCTCATTAAGCTGTTGTAATAAGTTTATAGAAGGCTTTCAAGTGTCTTAATAAACTTTTTAAGGATCTTTTTGAAGCAAAATATTTTATTAGCTCTGTTATATGACATTTTTAAAAAATCCTATAAGTATATCTTTTTGTAGGACACTTTTTATAAGACATTTTTTTTTTCTTCAAATAATGTCATATACAATGAGTAATGTGATTGATTGTTTAAAAATGTTTTAAAAAGCTTATTAAGATGTCTAAAAACGTCATATAAACTTATTACAACACTTTTAGATATGACATACAAGTGTCTGGTCTGACAAAGTAGCCTATTAGGATACTGGATATTTTTGATGTGCTATAAACCTGATTTTGTTGTTAAGTAATTTTCAAATTTTTTTTGCAAAACCCCAACAGAACAATAATTTTTCATTTGTTATATATTTTTATAAGCCATTTTCAACTTTCTTTGACGACTTAATAGAGTAGCGAGTCTTAGAGGCTGTTTACCAAACACTTACCCGGTAAACACTTAACGGTAAAATTTAATACTATCATTTACTTACCGAGTAAGATTTTAGTCCATCAAAACGACATCGTATGCAACAATTTACCCTGTAAGCACTTACCGTAGTAAGAGTCGCCGCTCTCACTTATTGGGTAAGACTCTTGGTCTTTGTCTTGTACTTACCGGGTAAGATTATTGGTTTTTGCCATATTTATCCGGTAAGGTAATGTGATTCTGATAAGCGCTTACCCGAATAAGCATTTGATAAACGGCCCCTTTTACAGTGATGGTTACAATAAGTTGTTAATGTAACTTCCATACAGGAAGGAATTGCTGTGGGAAGAAGCTTTGCCATGTTCAAGAACTACAACATTGATGGTAACAAAGAGATGATTGCCTTTGGCATGATGAACATTGCTGGTTCTTGCACTTCTTGCTACCTCACCACTGGTGTGTGAAATTACCTTTTTACCCTTTTAGATATTTTCATCGATTTGTCGAAATTCTCGATACATAAACTCGATTTCCATTTTATTTTTAGGGCCATTTTCACGTTCGGCTGTGAACTTCAACGCTGGGTGCAAGACAGCCGTGTCGAACATTGTAATGGCAATTGCAGTCATGATCACGTTGTTGTTCCTAACCCCATTGTTTCACTATACGCCTCTTGTCGTTTTGTCTTCGATCATCATCTCCGCAATGCTCGGTCTTATTAACTACGAGGAAGCGATTCACCTATGGAGTCTCGACAAATTTGATTTCGTTGTGTGCATGAGCGCGTACCTCGGTGTCGTCTTTGGGAGTGTTGAAATTGGGCTAGTCATCGCGGTATGGTACTCAATTATATTGGTTTACTCTCCATCCGTCCCAAAAATAAATGTCCACAATGAAAAAGTCACAGTTTTAAAAATGTGTAATAATTTGCTACAACAAAATTGATTTTATAGAACGCCTAAAATGTAGAAGCGTCCTAAAAAATAATTTACATGACTTAAGTTAATATGACCAAACCAAAAAATGTCATATCTAAAAGTGTTGCAATAGGTTTATATGACGCTTTTAGGCGTTTTAACAAGTTTTTATGGCGCTTTTAAAATAAAGTATCGTATTAACTACTTCATACGACATTATTTGGAGAAAAGTGTCTTATAAAAAATGGGTTTATAAGACGCTTCTCAGAAGTATCCTATAAAATAACTAATATAACATTTTATTTTAAAAACGTCCAAAAAAACTTGTTAAAGCGCCTAAAGCGTTTTATAAACTTATTGTAACGCTCTAATATAATACGTTTTATAGTTTAGTCTTATAAACCTAAGTTATATAAAGTATTTTATTGACATGCTTAGACAATCTAGGCGTCCTTTAAAACCAAGTTTGTTGTACTGATTACACTTTTTAATTGATTAAAAGACAATTTTACCCTTAATAAAGAGAATTTAGTTGCATCTCGTAATTAAGCGTAAAATGAGAAAGTAGACGCTTACTTTTGAAAATGCATATTTATTTTGGAACGAACTAAATAAAAAATGTTTACACTTATTTTGAGACGGAGGGGTTTAATAAATTTTGTTGCGTTTTCTGTGTTATAACTTGGTTAAAATGGGGGCGAATGTAGGTTGCATTGTCGTTGCTTAGGGTACTTCTGTTCGTTGCGAGGCCAAAAACCGTAGCACTAGGTCACATACCCGACTCGACGATCTATAGAAGCATGGATCAATACCAAAACGCGAAAACCGTTCCTGGGATATTGATACTTCAAATCGACGCACCTATTTACTTCGCCAACTCTAGCTACTTGAGGGAAAGGTATAGTTATTCAATTTAACAAGTTTTAAGCGGTAAAAAAAAATCTTTTTGAACGATCTTTTAAATCTAATTCTTCGTTGTTTGTTAGAATTGCGAGATGGATTGATGACGAGGAAGACCGATTGAAGTCTACGGGGGAGAACAATTTGCAATACGTCATACTTGCATTGAGTGGTAAGTGATCAATGATTGAACAACAAAATGTAGTGTGGAAACCACAAAAAAATGAAAAAGCTGAGGAACACCCTGATAACTGTTTGTCTTGATGGTATATATATGTGCATATAAGTAATTTGCAAGAAAATTTTCCGGTATACACATGTGCATAACACGTACACATGCATAAAAACCAAAAAACAACCTTAATTACTTGTATGCACATGTACTTACTGAACGGAATGTATATGTGCATACAAGTAATTTGCAAGAAATTTATCCTGTATACACATGTGCATAAAAACCAAAAAACAATTTCAATTACTTCTATGCACATGTACATACCTTCCAGATGAATGGTTATCAGGATGTTCATCAGTTTTTCATTGTTTTTGAGGTTTATTCCTGGACCTCCCCATCTTTCTCTCTGTGTGTGTGTATATATATATATATATATATATATATGTTTTTTAGAGCCAAAAAGAACGGAAACATAACGTTTTGGTGGTTGCAGCGGTCGGAAATATTGATACGAGTGGGATTACGATGCTTGGAGAGGTTAAGAAGGTTATGGAAAGAAGAGGACTCAAGGTACCTATCATATGTTTATGTTTATTCTTTAATTCTGAGCGATGCATGTCTGAATCTTGATTTGTTAATTACTTACGACATTTCGTTGCAGTTGGTGTTGGCGAATCCGGGAGGAGAGGTGATCAAGAAGTTGAACAAAGGGAAATTGATAGAGGTTATAGGACAAGAATGGATATATTTAACAGTGGGAGAGGCGGTCGGAGCGTGCAATTTCATGCTTCATACATACAAGAATGACGAAAAGCTAACTTCGACTGGATCGTCATCAGGAAAAGAGACATGGAATGACAATAACGTTTAACTCAATGTCGTTAGTTGACCATTTGATAGCATTTGTCGTCAAATGCATATTTATAATCATAAATAATTATGTATATTGATTAGCCTTTTTTTGTCGAGTTTTTTCTTCTTTCTTTTCATATATAAAACGTTCCTGTAGAGTTAGAATCAGTGAACGGAAACCGATAATAAGGATAAATTTATGAAACGGAACTAAGAGCTTTGTTTTAAGGTTTAGTGTCTCAACTAACTAAGCCATGGATGTTTGATTTCAACTTAATAGGCTTAATGAGTAGTTGGCTTAAATGATTAAGCTATATTATAATGTTTGATTTTAACTTAATACAATTGGCTTTAACTAGTAAGGACCTGTTTGTAACCAGTTTTATTAGCTTAATGAGACTCACAATTTATTCAGTTAACTATAGATGATTGTTTAGTAATGACTTAATATATTAAAAAAAGAGCTTATTCAATAACTTTCTACAATTGAATCGGTTGATTTTCTGCACACCCCTACCTGTGCCTGTGCTGGGGCTTGCTCGGCCCGTGCATTTTTTAGCCGAGATTCGAAATTAGAATTTTTTTTTTATATTCTATCTCTAGCCAAAATGATATACGACCAAATGAAGTTATCCTATCAACATCTTTTTTTGTCCATTTTATTTGAGTTACTGTGAAAATGGCCAAAAACTATTTTATCAGCTAGCTTATAACTATCTACACAGACTTTTTCAATAAACTCAAAAAATAAACTAGTTTATGGTGGTCAAATATGGTTTTATAGAGACGAAAATAGAAACACCAAGATGAAACATAATTCAATAAAAACCGATATTTTTATGAAACTATAGGGATGAAAAATGTAATTTACTCAAAAATAGAATAAATACATTTAAGAATAAATTATGTTTTCACCCTATGGTTTGTTAAAAGTTGTTATTTTGGTCCTTGTATTTTTGAGATTATAATTTTTATTTTTAATGATTTATAATTTATTGTTATTTTTTTTTATGATTTATAATTTATTTTATATTTAAATATAGAAGTTAGCATGAAAACCGTAATATCAAAATCATAGGAACAAAAAACATAATATCAAAACTACAGGGACGAAAAACGTAATATAAAAACAACATAGACTAAAACCGTAATATAGAAACTACAGGGACTAAAATCATAGTATCAAAACCACAGGGACAAAAAAGTAATTTTAACAAACCATAGGGACAAAACTAGCATTTTTAACAAACCATAGGGACGAAATTAGCAATTTTAACAGACCATAGGGATAAAAAACGTAATTTACTCTATTTATGAAAACCGAAGTGGGTCGGGTGTATTGAAGCTTCTTGAACTTCATAACTTCAAACGAAGTTCAAGCGGTGGCGGTGTTCCTGCTATTCTTTCGCACTGCAATTTGGTGAAATTTCGATCATTGTAACAACGAGATTCAATCCCTAAATGGCTCCGAAGAAATCGAAGCATGAATTTGCACCAAAGAAGATCAAGTTGAAGAAGGATTCGAAGATGAAGTTGAAGAAGAAGAAGAAAACATCTTCGAGTTCAAATGCTGTAGCAGCAGCTGGTGGTAGCGAGAACAGAGGCGTCGATTCCGACTGGTGGAATTCCTTCTGGGAAAAAAATTCCCCAATTTCGGGTACTTTTTTTTTTATTATTATTATCAAATTTGGCTTCATTTTCCATGGAATCTTAAGAGAAGAGCCGATTGTTTCTATTTGTGAATGTGAAATCGGTGCTTAACATTCTGAGATTGAATCATATGCGAATTGAGCTTTGTAATTCTGCACATTGTTTTGATACATTTCAAATTTAGGGTTCGTTATGCTCGATTTCTAAAATTGGAGCTTACGATTTGTGATTTCTCTATGTACGAGTGGAATGTGCTTATCGACAATCTGCTAGGGTTTGATCACTGTGGTCTTTCTATGATCTGAACAGGAGGGACTAAGATTTCTGTTTTGTGATGCCTATGCATATTTTTGGGGTTTTCTAGAGCAAATGTTATGCAACAAAATCGGCTCCATAGGACGCCAAATATGTATTAATGTACCAATAGACAGCTTTATAAGACGCCAAATATGTCTGAATGTCCTAATAGTCGGCTTTAAAGTGTGCCAAATATGTCTAAAGTGCCCTAATATACGGCTTTATAGCATGCAAAATATGTTTAAATGTCCTAATATATGGCTTTATTGGACGTCAAATATGAATAAATGTCGTAATATACGACTTTATAGGATGCAAAATATGTGTAAATGTTCTAATACACGGCTTTATAGGACGACAAATATGTATAAATGTCTTAGTGTACGGCTTCATAGGATGCAAAATATGTCTAAATGTCATAATATAGGGCTTTAAAGGACAAAAATATGTCTAACTGTCCTAATATATGGCTTTATAGGACGCCAAATATGTATAAATCTCCTAATATACGGCTTTTATAGGATGCAAAATATGTCTAAATGTCCCGATATACCGCTTTATAGGATGCAAAATATATCTAAATGTCCAAATATATGGCTTTATAGTACGCCAAATATGTCTAAATGTCCTAATATACGGCTTTATTGGATGTCAAATATGTCTAAGTGTCCAAATAAACGGCTGAATAGGATGTCAAATATGTCTAAATGTCCTAATATACAACTTTGTATGACTTAAATACATAGAACCAAACAATTGTGTTTCCTATGGAATTCCTACGTAAAGATAGTTGCAATAAGTTTATAAGACATTTTTGGGCGTCCTAATAGGTTTTTTACAATTATGAAGTAAAACGTCTTATAAAATCAAGTGTTATGTACAAAATGTGTTCATAATAGACTTCTCAATAATGTTATATAAAAAAGCTAATAAAAGTGTCCTAAAAAACTTGTTAGAATGTCCAAATACGTCCTATCATGCTAATATGACATCTTTTTATAGAACATATAGTTGTTTAGTCATATAAGCTTAAGTCCTATAAAGCAGTCTATTAGGAGTTTAGGACATTTAGACATTTTTTGGCGTCTTACAATGCCGATTTTGTGGTAGTGCTAATTCATCTCCGGTTTGTAGTGATTCTATTTCGAAGATTGGTAACCAGTTTACCAAAATCTAGCTGCCAATCAGTTCATCGGACTTCAAGTTGTGTATGAACTCGTACTTGCAGGTTCAATGGTGCCCCAAGACGAAGAAGAAGGATTCAAGTACTTTTTTCGGGTGTCGAAGAAGACATTTGAGTACATTTGTTCTCTTGTAAGAGAGGATCTCATTTCACGGCCTCCATCCGGTCTCATTAACATCGAGGGAAGGCTTCTTAGTGTCGAGAAACAAGTTGCGATCGCCTTAAGAAGATTAGCATCGGGTGAATCTCAAGTTTCCGTGGGTGCGTCTTTTGGAGTTGGGCAATCAACAGTTTCTCAGGTGAGTTTCATTCTTGAAGTATCGATACTATATTATAAAGCATTTAGGTAAAAGTCTTAAAAACAACTTAATAAGTATTATGTATGTACTGCTTAGGGCCTGTTTTTTAGCTGCTTAATGGAACTCGCAGCTTATTCGGTTAGCTATACATGACTGTTTGGTAGTGCTTAATGATATAAAAAGAAGTGGCTTATTTAGTAAACTTCTAGGGGGAGGTTTTTTTCCAGACATGTCCCTCCCAATTAAAAAACACGCTCCTTTCTTCTATGAAACAACCCTTCTAAACAAAATCTTTCCCAATGTATACCCACAACACAAACAACTTTATCCATACAGCCATACAAGACTTAATAGAAAACCAACCAAACATTCACACCTTAGTAATGGATAATCGCTTAAATTTCAAGTTTACAAGTAATTTCGACATATGTAATACTTTTTAAAGCACTTCGAACTTTATTAAACTAACTGATAACCAGTTGATAAACACGTCCAAATACAGTATAATCATTGAGGCATCACAAAATGTTTCATCGCTATCTTTATACAAAAAAAATGCTTCATCACTAAAACTAAGATAAATTACGTCCTCATTTTTAAATCTAATATTTAAAATTACAATTAAAAAATAGGGGTTCTTTTACCGGGTCTTCAAATTAGCAAACGCGTACAACCACCACTCGTAAAATTTATTTTATTCAAACATAAATTTCGAATTTTATTCTTTGATAAGAAATTGCATTAATTTTCCATTATCTGCTTACATTAAAATATTGCATCATGTTGCATTGCATCCGTACACAACTGGTGAGGTTAAGGGGAAAACCCTAAAAAAATGAAAAAGTAAGGAACACCCTTGTAACCATGCATCTGAACGGTATACACATGTGCATACAAATAATTAAAGTTGTTTCTTGGTTTTTATGCACGTGTGCATGTTATGCACATGTGCATACCGGAGAAATTGTGCGTAATGTCCAGATGAACGGTTACTACGGTGTCTCTTAGTTTTTCATTTTTTTGTTGTTTTCCCCTAAACCTGACCCCATATATATACATACAATCATACATACATATATATATATATATATATATATATAATAATCGTAAAATTCACACACACTCCTCACAGTTGGTGATGCTTGACCTGGATTGAGGTTGGGATCTACCTATAGCCAAATACCGCTAGACCAATGATCATTTGGTACTTCTCAGGTGACTTGGAGGTTCATAGAAGCAATGGAGGAGCGTGGCAAGCACCATCTCAAGTGGCCAGAAGACGATAACTTACAGAAAATAAAATCCGAATTTGAATCGTCGTTTAACTTGCCCAATTGCTGTGGAGCCATCGATGCAACCCACATAGTCATGACCCTACCCGCGGTTCAAACCTCAGATGATTGGTGCGACCAAATCCGAAACTACAGCATGTTGGTCCAAGCCATCGTCGATCACAAATCAAGATTTCTTGATTTGGTGACGGGGTGGCCCGGAGGCATGACCATCCCAAAACTCCTAAAATTTTCCGGATTCTACAAACTTTGTGAATCGGGTGAGCGTCTAAACGGAAACCCACGATCAATTTCCGACGGATCTGAGATCAGAGAATTCATCGTGGGCGGATCCAACTACCCGCTTCTTCCATGGCTAATAACGCCTTATAACGAAAACGAGGATGAGATGTCGGGTTTCAATAGGGTTCATGAATCCACAAGATCGGTTGCGGTGAGGGCGTTTTCGCAATTAAAGGGAAGTTGGAGGATTCTTAATAAGGTGATGTGGAGGCCTGACAAGAAGAAACTTCCAAGTATCATTGTGGTATGTTGTCTTCTGCATAATATTATTATAGATTGTGGAGATTATATAAAACCAGAGGTTTCTTTATCATGTCATCATGATTTAGGGTATGTTGAACGATGGTGTAAGCAGGTTGAGCCTTTAGGCAGAAAGATGAGACAAAACTTGGCTAGTTATTTGGAGAATAGCAACTAAAAATCATGTGTCGTTAGTTTGTAATGAAATATGGATCATGGAGGTTTGTCTGTGCCGGACTCCGGGTTATTTGTGGTCGTTTGGTCGGTGTGCGTAAGCTATTCGGAAACACATGGTTACCAAAAGAAAAGAGTTGGGGAATTTAGAGCAAGTAGCTAGGACGGATTCGATTTTCTTGTGAAGCGGTGACACCATTTGACTATAAGAAACAGATATCGAGATATTTTTTATAAAATCATTATTGGTTTGTTGGTTAGTTCATTGTTTTTCATATGTGAGGCCTTTTTATTGCAAATTTTATATAATATAACTTATCATTTATTATTATTTTCATAATACTGCTATTTTTATGTCTAAGTGAATAAATCATTGACATTATTATTATTTATGTACCACGCATTATATTGTAATATGATAAAAGGGGGTGTTTGGTTAGAGATGTTAAATAATAAAATGTGTTTTAGATATGGCAACTTTTTTCATGCATGTCACTTGAATTTGATATAAAATCAGTACCAATAGGAAAAAAATGATATCAGTTATTTGGTCAGCTCTACATGATTGTTTGGTAGTGACTTAATGATATAGAAAGTGACTTATTCAGTATGTTTATGGGGGAGAGCTTTATGCAGAGAGCTTAGTTTTTTTTTTTTTTTTTTCCAAACTTGTCTCTCCCAATTAAAAAACACGCTCATTCTGTCTATGAAAAACGCTATCAGATAAAAATCTTCCTAATTTATACATATATTAATGCACACATACAATTTTATTCATACATAACTTAATAAAGATAAAATTTATACAGATATTAATTCCTAATTTATTCTGTCTAAAGTTACATGGTGGCAATTTTGTGATTATTGAGAAGTTTCGTCGCAATTTTGTGATTATGAATGTTCAGATTGTAGATCTAACCAAATGGTTGAAAATTGGTCTTACGGGTCTCGCGAAAAACCATTGGTCTCACATGATCTCAAGTGTATATATATATATATATATATATATATATATATATATATATAAGCTTAATCAAATGAGAACTGAATTGTTTGTGGTAACTGTGAGAACCAATCTCAACCACATATTATAATAATCAATGGGTAAGATTAAAAAGAATCTTAATTAATGTATTTCTATAAATAAATTACTGTCATTTAATGACATTATATGAACAAAGGCAAGATGGTCATTTTGTACGTTAATATTCTTGTTCAATTGGAATCCAAATATACTTTCCTGTATTTGAGACGGAGACGATTGCCTTAAGCCCTAGAGTAATCTCAATTTGGCTAAAACTCTTAAAAACTCTTAAACCCGTTCATCCCTATCCGATTCCATC
>NC_037536.1:14454583-14459755 GCF_001531365.2 Cynara cardunculus var. scolymus | reverse complement strand
AGAAATTTCAAATAGTTAATTTGATACTAATATCGATATATTATTGTCAAAATTTTATGATATCTTCAAACATATATTTTATTCAAAAAAAAACATCATCGCTTTCTCAAAATCACATAAAGCMATATTATAACATCGACTAAGATAAAGAATAAAATAAAATATTAAAATCACGATGTATCTCGCTGCATTGTGCAAGTACGCTTCTAATATATATATATATATATATATATATATATATATATATATAAAATGCAAATTGAGAAAAATTGTTGAATGTGATATACTTAATATTTAAGAAGTATGAATAATATATACCAAATGATGATGAAAAAAGAACTATATGAGTAGAAAAAAACAACATATTCAACATTAGAAAAATATTTTGATTTCCAAAGTATCAATTCGATCAACCCGTATGGTTTAAATTAGGTTGAGATTTTTCAAACTACAAGCATTAAGTTGAATTGTTCAAATGTTTTCAACTCAATCAAACTAAACAATGAGCACCTCTAATGGTAAGATAATATTTTTTAGGCCATTATAAGAGAATGAATTGGAATACGATTTATTGGGCTAATTATCTCAACTGGGCACAAAAAAATGTAATTCATGACGCTTATTATTACCTGATGCCTCCTGGACTGTATTACTATTCTTTATGCCAACAACTTAGATTTCATGAAGAATGACTTGGGCCTCTACTTTGAAGTGGACTCATTCCAAAAACTATAGGGCCTTGGGGTTCTTTAAAATGTGATTTTTATTTTCCAATGTTGGGTATGGGTATAAGCCTTTGTTAATTGTTTTTTCCAAATGATGCTTAATTATCTTTGTAAAAATGGGTATGCCCATTTCTTTCATGTAATTTCCTTTTTTATTGAATAAAATTTTCCCGATGGTTCCATCCCTTTTTACCCAAAAAAAATAACCAATCACAATAAATACATTGGTGAATATATGTCTTTCTTTTAGAGTTGTTCATATAAAAATAATAAATATTTTTTAACAGAAAAATAGATTTGGATATAAACAAAAATCAGTTATGGAACATGCACTTATTCATATCCCTTTTAATTTATTTTAGACTTATCTCATAAATATTTTTTTTAAGTTTATTTCTAACAAAAAACATCAAAACCAATTTATAAATTATAAATTTAATGACAACCTTATGAATTTAATAATTTTTTTATTGAAATGTTTAGAAATCGTTTATTAGATACTTATCTTGATAAGTGTTACCAAAATATAGACAGACTACAACAGGTTGGTGGTGGAAATAAGCCATACAATGTCAAAAAAGGAAAGATGTAAAAAAGGAAAGGGTGGGGCTATAACGTGGTAATTCGGACTAAAAGGCACCATTTTATATAAAATCCTCATGAAATTCTATTAAGGCACCATGTGCAGTGCAGTGGCCAAAGCATGGTAATTCGGACCTATTAAGCACCATGTGCAGTGGCCAAAGCATGCTTCTAAAGGGGTGTCTTTCACTAAGGGTGGYTGGACCAAGTTAGATAAAATCCTCATGGAATTCTATTAAGTATCACATGACAGTTCCAGTTTTGCCTGGTAATCAATAATGACTATATAACAACTTCATACACTATACAAAAAGGTACAAACTATACAAAAAGGGTCAAGAGCTGAGTGGTCCAGTTGCATACAAGCTATACAAAAAGGTACGTGTGCTTATATATACATAGAGAGAGGTTTAGGAAAACTCAAAAAAATGAAAAATTAACACCCTAATAACTAAGCAGTCAGTCAGATAATTCATGTTTTACCTAAGCAGGGAACGTAGATTCACCTTTACACTTCTTCTCCTCCCAAGCAGTTGGATCAATGTTAGAACCACCAAAACTTGTTGCCTACACAAACAATAACATACATGGCTTCAACCATCATCAAGGCCAATCAACAATTGTTAATTTTAAGCTTGAGTTCCATTAAAGCAAAGATGTAAAAAAGGAAGGGTGGGCCAATAAGTTTCTGAAGCATGCAGTGAATGGGAAAACTGATCAATGGAGATTAAGTAAATGTGGATGCAATCTATTAAGCGCATTGCAAACTCGAGTACAAAGTGTAATGAAAAAACAAGTATTTTCTAACATGACAGCCCTCAAGTAGCTGTATTATAGTGTTTTCCATGTCATACATGATGCAAATATTTCATACAGAAGCTGAGTTCTCCAATTTTGGGTATATCAGATCAGAAGGGTCCAATGTTGAACATAAACATGTGATAATTGTTAGTATTTATTTTAAATTTTATGTTCTGATTATTSTAGGCTAAATTAGTTGTTTTGTTAAGATAACTATTGGTAATTTTATTATATATTGGTTGTAATTCCATGTGAAGTGATTGGTTTTCTAGCTTTTGATAAAATATTTTTCCTTCTGTTGACTGAATTAACATCTGTGCATGAAATCTTTATCCCTATAATGTATCCCTGGAGGTCCTTGAGTTTCTCGGGTGTGAAGTTTTGGATTTGGCCTCTAATTGTATATCTGCAGGCTTCATACATCATCTCCCTTGTGCACTTGTATAAATGAATAAATAGAATATGGAGAGACAT
The DNA here is from genome assembly GCF_001531365.2 of Cynara cardunculus var. scolymus. Taxonomy (NCBI): domain Eukaryota; kingdom Viridiplantae; phylum Streptophyta; class Magnoliopsida; order Asterales; family Asteraceae; genus Cynara; species Cynara cardunculus. The sequence continues at coordinate 14,457,173 of NC_037536.1, read as the reverse complement.
ACAGGGAGAGATGTTGCCTCTAGCAAACAGCCCAGTATAACCCACACAACACATTGTAATATTTTGCCTATTTTTATTTGATGTTTTTATTTAAATTCAAGCTAGCAAATTGGTAATCAGTTTTCTTGATACATTGAATAATGGTATTGCTCTATTCTAGCTACAGAGATATTGAGGGTCTCAGAGATGATAGTCAACCAAGGTCTTAATGACTTTGACAGACTGCCACTTGGAATCCCAAATCCTTCAAATCCCTTGAACATGATGACTGATGTTGCTGCTATAAGTGTAGGTTGTTGGGATGGAGATTCTAGCCAAAGTTCTCTTCAGAAAAAAGAATCAACAACATCCCAATTTCTATAGTTCTTCAAATCAAAGAAACTACAGTATACCAATATCAACATTCACATTAAAGTAGTAAAGAACATTTTTTCTGTTGTCATTCTACAGTATACCAATATCAACACATAATGGTTTTACCCCAAATCATGGTTTTGTGATGATATTAAAGAAAAATAATTACCTTTGAGAACCTCCAAAGAATCGCCTGAATCGCTTGATTCGCTTCACATGTCAGTCCTGAATCGCTTGAATCGCTCCACACAAACTAACCAAACTCAAAATCAAGTAAGAAAATACCCAATAAACCCTAACCTAACTCAAAATCAAGTAAGAAAATATGCAATAAACTAACTCACCTCCACAAAATCGGTTGAATCGTGTGGGATTTGAGAATCGCGTGACAGGAGCGTGAATCGTGCTTGATCATTTATAAACACTGTAAGTCGCCTGAATCGTTTTCTTGGAGAATGAATCGTCATCTCTGTAATCGTGCGTGGAGAGAGCGCGATAGAGATAGCCGGTCGTTGGGCAGAGGTGCGTTGGAAAGAGGAGCGTCTTTTGAAACTTGGAAGCGATAGAGGGCCAGCCGGATATGTATGCTTAAGGGTAGTACTAATGCATAAAGAAGTTATACATTTTTAAGACTTTAAGATTTTCTGCATTAAAGGGTAGTATCTTGTGCATGATAAAGTGTTTTTAGGACTTTGAGCAAATTTACTTTATAAAGTAGTATAGATTATTATTTAAGTTGTTGGGCACAATAATTGATTAAAGAAAACATTTATTATTTAAATAGGAAAAATTAAATGGGGATTTCACAATCATTATTTAAAAAAATATGGATAAGGTATTTTATTTGGATTTTTTTAAATATTTATAGACAGTTTATTGGATTTTGATTCTATTATTATTTTAATAAAAAAATATATAATTTATCTATACTATATCATAAAGTACTTGATAAAAACTCTTAAACACCATTTTTTATGTATGAAATATTGTTTATTGATACATATTAATTAAATTTTAAGATTACAAGTAAATTGTACATAAGTACAACTTATTAAAGCTTCATATTTGAATTTGTATAACTAACTGCAGATAAACATAATCAAATATTGGATAAACATCTTATTTCAAATATAAAAAATCTAAAATATAATGAAGATAATCATTGAGTTATAACAGAATACTTTAGTTATTATCTTTATAAAAAAAATTATATTATTAAACCTAAATTAAATTTCTTTGTTACTAAACCTAAATCAAATTATAATTAAAAAATTGAATTAAGAAAATTATATCAAAACATAAAAACTTTTAAAAAGTTTAATTTGATACTATATAAAACACTATCGTTTTCTCAAAACCACATAAAATTGTATTATATCGACATAAAAAAAGAATAAAACGAAATACTGAAATCAATATGTATTTCGATGCATTGCACGAGTACCCTTCTAGTATATATATATATGCCTAATCAAATCAGAACTGTTTTGTTTATGGTAACCATGAGATCCAATCTCAATCACAAATCAAAGGTTAAATTAAGAAATTAATAATTTTTGTAATTTTAACTTAAAATATTAATTAAGGGCATTTTAGGGATTTTATAAATATTTTCTCTCATCTCTGTTCGGCGAACCTTATTCCGATGAACTTTATGTGAACACAAGATACACACTGATACCTACCAACAATATTCATTGTGATACCCAGATATATATACAAGATGCATAATGTGATACCCTTTGTAACAATGAAAATAACGAAAATGCACACTATGATACATTTCATAAAGCAAAGAAAATACATTGTGATACATGTGAAACTTTGTGAACTTTATCACTATGATACACTTTGATTCACAAACATTTTTAAAATACAATGTATATTAAGTAACTGATATACTAGGTAACTAATTTTAATTAAATATATTTTTTTAAAATTTAATTAAATATTTTGATTAGGTAAATATTTTATCTATAAACATCTTAAACGAATGATTTACATTAGATCTTACAATTACTACAAATTAATCAGTTAGTATCTATACTATATTATAAAGCATTTGACAAAAAAACTCTTAAAAATCATTTTTTATGCATAAAATACTGTATATTGATGCATATTACTTAAAATTCAAGATTACAAGTAAATCATGCATAAGTACAACTTATTAAAGCTCCATGTTTGAATTCGTGTAACTAACTACGGATAAACATAATTAAATAGAAGATAAACA
>NC_037536.1:14421489-14454368 GCF_001531365.2 Cynara cardunculus var. scolymus | reverse complement strand
TTTTTATGATATTTTCAAATTTACATTTTATTTAAAAGTAAAATTATTATTATTTTCTTATAAACACAAAAAATTGTATTATAACATTGACAGAGACAAAAAATAAAATAGAACATTAAAATCGACATGTATCTACGAATACCCTTATGATATATTTGAAAGGTAAGCTTGGTACGTGTTTCTTATCACGTTTCCTTGTCATTGGTTTCGTAGTCATTACAAACTCCAAAGGGATGTACATCCACAAAATGGCAATTTACCTCCTTGTTCTTTTGAGAAACTTACATTTTACCCCCATTCTTTTGCATTCTTAACAATACCGACCCTATTTGGCAATTTGTATTCTTAATTTAAGAACTTGGGGGATTTTTTTTCCATCAAGTCATATTTGGATTAAACCCTCTTTCTAATGATTGGATTAAACCCTCTTTTTAGTGATTGGATCTTTATAAACTAAGTCGTAAATGAACAGAAACATATGACTGAACGATTAAGCCAAAAACAAACCTCCTTATTCAGTAGTAAAAAACACAGTTTCTATATGTATTTATCACGTTCAATTCCAACGAAAGCATTTAGGCTCTAATCGAAAAGGAGTCCAAATGAGAAAGACAATATTCACTTAATGAAGATGGCCATAATGACGTCTTAAGCCCCACACATTGTTGTCTTGTTGGTTAAGACTCCGAATTTGTTTGGATGATGACTCGTTTGAAAGACGTCTTGTGAGCTGGTGTTAGAATGTTTTTTTTAAGTATATAATATTTTATGTACGGTAAATACAATAAATAAACTCACACACCCTTCTCATCTTTGGTGAGGTTTAAACTTCTGACCTTCTAGGAGGCCAGAGACTATGATACCGTTAGGCTAAAGGCTCTTTGGTTATAATGTTTAATATGAATTCTGCTATTTGTATAGTTGGTTATGCAACTCAAACAAATTGAGTAGTCCATGTTAACAAAAAATGAAATACAACGTGTTCTATCAAATAATGTTTAACGATTTAATCACTGACAGTCGTACGAAAGCTTAGGGCATAACATAATCCCGATCAAACTACAAGGTCTATTGTTGACAATTAGCAAACTACGACATCATTTTTTCCATTGAAGGAAAAGTTCATAAAGTTAATATACTTTATGAATAAACTCACCAAAACCGTTGCGCAAACGTTTGAAATACTCATACGTCAAGAAGTATCAGGATAAGAACCAAATCGAGCGTAACCTCAAACAAACATTCAAGATCAACTTTACGATCGACTTATGACGAAACCATCGATTTTTGTGTTGGGAAATGAGAAATTGTTATGAAAGTACGAGGGTTAACTATTTGAGAACCCTAAAATTTGTGACATTCATGATAATTTCTATCTTAAGGTTTTTATTTCGTATGATTTGTCCCATATAAGTATAATGATTAATATATATTTGTTTTACAATGTGTTTGTTTCATGTGTATTCGGTCCACAATATGAAACTCTTTTACGTGCACTTTTTGTTTCACAAACACGACAAAAATGCTCATGTTGTGAACCAAATACATGTGAAACAAATATATGTTAATCACTACATAAATTCTAGCCATATATGAAAGAGAATCATATGAAATAGCACATGATGCACCGGTTCTCAAAGATCTCATAATTTAGATGGTTTTTAAAAGAAGACCCCCTATAACAATACATACCCTGATAGAAAATCGTGGACTCATCGTTGACTCGGCAAAATTAGGGCAAAAATGCTTCAAGATTTCTTTTTAACATCAATAATTGTTCTGATATGTATCATTAAATACGATAACTAGAAAAGGTAGATCAGTCTCTTTTTTAACGTCAAATATACTCGTACATTCAGGTTTCTTACCCCTAAAATCAACTGATAAACACAAACCGAATTTAAGTTATATTTAATTCTTCAACTTTATTAATTAATTTGTTCTGAAAAATGTCCAATTGAACTTACAAATTAAGAAAGACAAATTGCATGAAAAAATAGCGTACTTTAACTTGATTCATCATGTGGGTAACATACTTTCAGAACTTAAAGTTTTAACATTTAAGTACATGGGTAACCGGTTGAAGCATTAACCGATTACCATGTTGATGTGGCGAGTGATGTGGTATCCAGCTAATGCTTCAACAAATAATACTGAGTTGGATACCACATCACTCGCCGCATCAGCATGGTAACCGGTTACCCAGTTACGTAAATGTTTAAAAGTTTACATCTTAGATAACAAAATGGAAATTTTGAAAATACGTTACCCAAAATAAAAATCAAGTTAAAGTACGTTACCTTTTTAATGCAATTTACCCTTCAAATAAATATTTTTTTTACATAATTTAAACATTTCCTTCCAAATTTCAGATAAAGTTTAAAAAAAATTAGGTATCATACTTTAAGCATTTCCTTCCAAATAAAAAAAAAGCAGATGTATCTGGTATTAAATCACATTAATATGAAGACTTTACTAAAGTGATTGGATACATATGTAATACATGAAGAGAACAAGTAACATATTTAATATATTCATATATATGACCAATTGAATTATGTAATTAAGAGTTGATTTATAATACATACAAGTTTTTTAAATGATCAGTTTTATGTATACGTATTATATAAAGAATGAAGGGACACAACCCTTGGTATGGTGGTTATTAACAGTTACCTGATGGGAGTAACTGTCAACTTGAAGAATACGCTTGTTGAGAACATATATATATATATATGGCATCCATACCCTATTTCATGCCTCATCCAGTACACAAAATCTCTGCATATCTTTATCCATCAAAAGGGCAGATTATGGTGTGAAACTGGAAGAAGTCGATGGAACAACAAGTACAGGAAACAGCATCAAGCCCCACTGTACAAGGTTAGATTTCGTTCATGTTCAATCTCGTTTTCATTGATTCATGTTTGATAGTTCACTTCTAGAATCTAACAACATATTGTAACATTAAAACCAACGTTTTGATTACTTTTCATCTATTATGGTACCATTTGACTATAAAAAATAAATATATGTATATTTTTTTATAAAATTATCATTGGTTCGTTGGTCAGTTCATTGTTTTTCATAAGTGAGGTCTAAAAATTTGTGTTCTCATTGTAGTATCAAAATATACATAGTGACACAACAAATTGATACAATTGACCCTATAAAAATACGACATTTTCTTATTAAAAAATGTTTTAAAAAACTTGTGTGACACCAAAAAAAGGTTCTATAAACTTATTAGAAAGTCTTCATATTAGGCGTTTTATTTTTTGGTCTTATAAAGCAGTTTATTAGAACGCTTAAAAATTAATGACGTTCTGTAAATGAATTTGAGTTTTATTTATCTCAACTTTATTGATTAATTTGTTCCCAAAAAAATGTGCAATTGAACTTACAAGATAAGAATTATAATGATCAACTTTTTGTCTGAATTTTAATTTGGTTGTCAAAATTTGAAAATTATCAGAGATAAATAACTGAAAATTTGCTATAGTTTTTTTTAAAATATATAATATTTATATAGAGCAAATGCAACAAATAAACTCACACACCTTTCTCATCTTTGGTGAGATTTGAACCCTGACCTCCTAAGAAGCCAAAGACTACGATACCGCTAAGCCAAAGACTCTTTGGTAAATTTGCTATAGGATAATAAAAGAAAGTAGGTTGTCATTTCTTAATCCTAATTAAATGCAAATAATGGTTATATTTCTTTGAAAGACAACAACTATATTTAAAAAAAGAGTACAACACATACTGCTATTATAAAAAGCAAAAGCAGAAACAAACAAATGGAACAAGACGACTAACAAAAGATGAAAAAACCACGAGCAATAGAAAACGAACAGACAACAAGACAAAAGAACCCAACTGACCACCTGAGTTGCAACATCGATCCATCTAAAAATGGTTTAAACCCTGAATGCAAACAAAAAGTCGTTTCTTCTAAATAAACTTTTTTTTTACAAAATTAAGCGTTTCCTTCCCATTAAAATTAAATGGTTACAAAATGGTCTGTGGCCTGGTGGTTTCGTAGTCTTTGGCATCCTAGGAAGTCAGAGATTCAAATCTCACCAATGGTGAGGAGGGTATGTGAGTTTTACTGATTGCATTTGCCGTATATAAATATTATATACTTAAAAAAACTAGAAGGGTACTTGCACAATGCAGCGAGATACATTTTGATTTTAATATTTCATTTTATTCTTTATCTCAGTCGATGTTATAATATGGTCTTATGTGATTTTGAGAAAGCGGTGATGTTTTTGTTTTTTAATAAAATATAAATGTGAAAATATCATAAAAATTTGATAAAAATATATCGATATTAGTGTCAAATTAACTATTTAAAATTCTTATTTTTTATGTAATTTTTTTATTTTTTTTAATATAATTTAATTTAGGTTCAATAACGAAGTAATTTGTATTTGGTTTAATAATATAATTTTCTTATNTTATAAAGATAATAATTAATTATTTTGTTAAAATTCGATAATTATCCTAATTATAGTTTATATTTTTTATATTTTAAAATGAAATGTTTATCTTTTATTTGATAATGTTTATCCACAATTAGTTATACAAATTTAAATATCGAGCTTTAATAAGTTGTACTTATGCATAATTTACTTGTAATTTTGAATTTTAAGTAATATGCATCAATATACAGTACTTCATGCATAAAAAATGGTTTTTAAAAGTTTTTGTCAAATGCTTTATAATATAGTATAGATAGTTATCATACTTTAAGCATTTCCTTCCAAATAAAAAAAAGTTGGTTATCATACTTTGCAATCAACCTTGTAAAGAACAAAGACGAAAAGCAGATGTATCTGGTCTTAAACTGCATGTATATGAAGACCGTGCTAAAGCATGATTATCAGTTAATGGATACATATTCAAACACCAGAAGCATCGTAAACCTTTCGATTCCTCTTGATCGATCCCTTACTTGTGGGACATCTGAATGGTGAAACAATCATTGATTCGATATTAAAGTTAAGCAGATTCTAGTTTTTGATACGTATAAATATTAGATAGACGAACGGAACAGATAAAAAGAGGATTTCAATAATTATAAGCACTCATTGCTTGTGGGCTTACTAAGATGATAAGTGGCCAACATTATCTCAACTTCTTCTTGTCTTTTTATCACTTTTTGCAAATTAAGCATATTCAAGAAAGGATAACAAGCTTTCATTTCATTTCTATTTATTGGGTACGATTTTAATCAACAGAAACGACTTTTATGCAACAATTTATATTGGCAAGAGCAGACTGTGGTAAGAGTCATTGTCATCACATACTGGGTAAGACTCACGGTTATTGTCTCACTCTTACTCGGTAAGATTATTGGTCCTTGTCATATTCATCTGGTAAGGTAATGTAACTTGGTCAGCAGTTACCCGGGTAAGCATTTAGTAAACGACCTCTTAGTAAAATGATTGAATTTAGAGAATTATGAATACAATTGGTTGTCATTTTTCGTTCTAATTGAACGCAAAGAATGATAACTAAAATCCTAAACATCTGTTTTACAAAGTTTAAAGATATATTCACTTGAAGATATTAAACAGTAATAAATGGTAATGAAAATCAAAAAGACTGTTTGTTTTATATAATATAATTGATTCATTTCCCCATAAACCTAAATCGGGAAATGAACTATCATCTGTCATTTTCATTTTTATTTTCCAACATGAATCAAATAAGTATTTATTTTTTGAGTATTCTCAAATTTTAATTGGTAAATTAATTTTTCTAGCAAAATTGGTTGTCAGTATTTGTGGTTAATTGTTTAAAAAAGGTTCAGATGTAATATTTCAAGTGTTAATGGTCTTTATATAAGGTTGGATCAGTTCTTTTTAAACTGTATTTTAAAAAATGTGTATCTGATATCTAAAATACAAGTTATGAAAACATCAGAAGTATGCTCATGTAATACTATGCGATTCATCTAGATTATGAAGTAAAAAATTTGGGGCAAATGACATGAAAAAGTAATGTACTTTAACTTGATTCATATTTTGGATAATGTACTTTCAAAACTTTCATTTTGATACTCTGACTTAGAGTATCTACAAGAGATTATCTATAATTTATTTAAAATATAAAATCAGACGTTAAAATATCCAAAAATATATATTCAACTCCAAGATATTTTCTATTTTGAAGATTTCAACAGTAATTATATTATTAATATATTCTATAATTTTATTATCCCAATACATTTTATAAAAGAAACTTTATATAAAATAATAATAGATCAATTTCATTGGTGGTAAAAAGAATCATTTATCTGTCTTTACATTCAGTTTTAGAGAATTTTCTAAACTCGGAGTTTTCAGTATTTTAAAGAACAATATAGATAATATGTTAGAGCAAAATAAATAATAAAATTTCATTTTCTGTATTTTAAACAATTTGTTAGAGATATTCTTACCAATCATTTTTTAAGATGATGTTTGGTTAGAGGTATTAAACAGTAATCAGTAATCAATGAGAATGAAAATAGAAGAAACTGTTTGATTTTCTATAATATAATGGGCTCATTCCTCCAGAACCCCAAAATTTTATTCCTGGTTAAATGAGTTAGAATCTTCAAATTTCTCTGTTTTTTTCTTCATTCTCAATTCTACGAGAATTTTTATGGGTGAAAAAGCATCTTCTGTAGTGACTAATTTCCAAGAAATTCAAGAATAGGCTGGATCCAACACGCACAAAATCCGAGAAAATATTTTTATTTATTATTTATCGTAAACGAGTGGTAAAGTAGCTCCTGGGTGGGGACGACATATAAGCAAAAAATCTCAAATAAGCTAATTCCTGTGGATGCCTATTTGTCGGGTTGTCCACTGAAACCAGCAGAAGAGCCGTTTTCAAGTAGTGTTCGATCGATTACAAATAGACATAAGGAAAGAGCAATAGGTCGAACCAACCTACAAAAACGAAACAGTCCCTCCATAACCAGTCATTCATAATATCAAACAAATCATTTTCGTTTTTGGTAAATCGAAGCACAAGGAGATTTTACTCGTTGGTGTCAATTAGACGACATAATATTGAGAATGCTTAATAAATTAGCAATTCAATAAGAGAGCTCAGATAGCTGCTCGATAATGTTTTGGAAGACTTTATATGTATTATTAATTTATAGTTCATGCTTTAAATAATTATATTTTTTAAAATTTAAAAACAAAAACTTGAGTGCTTTATAACCACTCCTAATATATTCTTTCTCTCAGTGGGGCTTAATTGTTTTAAATACTAAAATGTAGGGACTGTTTTTGGAATATATGAAAGTTTAGGGGGTTATTTGTCAATATAGTTTAAACTTTAAAACCGATCGTCCGGCCCCTTCTATAAATTCATACTCCTTGTTCTTCTGAGTAGCCGGATCACCGCCGATGTCCGAAGAGTAGCGATTCGCCGGAGATTATCTGTGCTTATATCTAGCTATTTATATAGAAGTTCTCCGGAATAATGGGATTGAGCGACGGCAACCTACACACGTTCATGTCTGATTTCGTCAGTAAATGCGGTGGCGTGGCCGTTATTGACGGTGGACTTGCGACGGAGCTTGAAAGACATGGTGCTGACCTTAACGATCCTCTCTGGAGCGCCAAGTGCCTTCTTACTTCTGCTAACCTTGTTCGTCAGGTATATATATATATATATATGCACCTCTGTCACTGTGTGTATGTGCTGGTGTTCTAATGGCGTTTCTATGACTAAATTGCTATTGAGATGATGATGATTATTTTTTTAAACGTTTAATTTCTGTTCATAGTTGTCTAGTGTTCATTTTGAGGAAACTTCGAGAAATATGTGAAGTAAGATGAAAATAAGATGCTAAGCTTCAGTTTGGTGAAACTGAACTCTTGTATGTTAGGCGCAATTGAAAAGGAACCAGAGTTTTTTGAAAATAAAATTCTGGAGGATTCCTTGGAATTGAAAGGAGGTACTGATCTCTGTATTGGTTGATTATGTTCCCTGCCGATAATCATCCGTTAATTATCTGCTCATGTTTAAATTTGTATGTAATCGGTTCATTATCTAGAAGCTACTTTCATATAAGTATAGAACATTTATTGCATGATCATAGGTTTTGGTTCATTAAGCCCTTAATTCAATTCAAATAAAGCGGATTGCTAGATCCCAAGTTAGCATCAGTCAGCATATACAAATCAGATTTAATTGATAAATTGTCATATATTCTTCCCAAAACTTGGCTTGTTGAGCCCTGCCTAATTTGCTCAACACCTTTTAAGGGAGATTATAGGATAGACAGACGTAAAATGCAGATAGGAGCAGGTAATTTATATTGATATAATTCTTCGAATTAGAGATTTGCTGTATTGTCAGCATCCTAAGCTTGTGGCCCAGATATAACCCTGCTAAGGACCAAATATTTCTTTAATTGACTGTCATAATTAGAACAGATATATCTCCAGCGGTCCTGTTTGCATGGTATGCAATTTGAAGTATATTTGACATTTGGCAAAACTCACACAAACTCCTCACGGTTGAACCCTTGATCTCGAGGGAGGTTGGGGTCAACCGGTAACCCATATACCACTGGGCTAAAGACCCTTTGGATCAAGTGAATGTTTTCTATTATTTCAGCATTAATAATTCCACTATCATGCAAACATTTCTTATTATTATCAACATTATAAGGAGACCCCCTTAGCATTCTTATAAGGGTATCGTCGCCGAAGGCAGGATGGGCACTTCCAATAGTTTATTGTGAAGTTAGATGCTATCCATTTTATTCCTTTGCATAGTGCATTCATTTGTCTCTTGTCGCAGGTACACCTTGATTATCTTGAAGCTGGTGCAGATATACTAACCACGGCATCTTATCAGGTAATTTTAATGGCCTTTATTGGCATCATACTCTCTCTCTCCCTCTCCCTCTCTCAATTGACTGGTGTTGGACAGGCAACAATTCAAGGGTTTGAAGCCAAAGGCTTCTCGCGTGAGGAAAGTGAGGCCATGCTAAAAAAAAGTGTAGATATCGCATGTGAGGCAAGGGATATATATTATGAGAGGTGTCGTGAATCTTCTAGTGATAGTGGTGGTGAGGGTAGAACTCTCAAGCATCGGCCTATCTTAGTTGCTGCATCTGTGGGGAGCTATGGGGCATATTTGGCTGATGGTTCTGAATATAGGTAACTTGATATTAATATTAAAATAGGGATGGAGCTATGTGTTCCTGTTGCTTGTTTGCACACCACCAAACCTGTAGCTTGTTCTCTTGTTTCTTCTATTTCCTTTTGTTTTGTAAAGCAGATGTCTTCATGGAAACAGCCTCTCTTCCCTTGGGTAGATGAAAGGTCTGCTATCATTCTATCCTCCTTAGACCCTACCTCTGCATGAGATTTACCGAGTTTGATTGGTGATTTGATTTACATTACTATTAAAGAGTTGCATGAAATCTTGTTTTCAGTTGGATTTCTGTCATCTTCACTTGTTTCAGGGCTAAATCATAAATGATGTGTTGAAGGATTTACTCAGTCTTAATGATCTTTACATATCAATTCTACATATATGAATCATGTTACCATATTGACAATTCATAGAAATTTTATTTAGATTGTCAAAGAAGTTTTCAACTATTGGTCAGTAGACTTCCATATGAACTGTGGATGCACATTCCCTATCCTAATTCTCGAGAATATAAACAGAAAATAGAACTGTAAAGACATGATAACCATTACAAATATCCCCGGATATCAGTCTTTCTTTTCTGGAATCACACATACAGAACAATTTTGTTGCTATGATGATGCTCAACTGGTATTAGCTTTCATCAAGTGAGTTACATGTGATTTTTGTGTTTGTTTTTAACACCCGTCTGTCCTCTTACAGTGGGGACTATGGCGATGCAATGAATCTGGAGTTCTTGAAGAGTTTCCACCGGAGAAGAGTTCAAGTTCTAGCTGAATCTGGTGCTGACCTAATAGCATTTGAAACAGTGCCAAATAAGCTTGAAGCACAGGTCAAGGCAAAATCTTTACCACCTCTAGATTTTATTGTTTCTCACTTTTCTGAACTCCCATGGCCAAAAAAGCTTCTCAATCTTCATAATTTTTTAATTTTCTGATACCTAAGAAATAACAAAACCCAAATTTGGGTCTTAGGCTATGATGGCAAACTAGCTTATACGCGTATTGTTGGTTGATAATGGTAAAAGAATAGCAGATAAGCTAGGTGACAATGTAAAATGATCTAAAATGACATGTTAAAAAATTGATTGGAAAATGTAAGGGGCATAACGGTAAAAAAAGCTCCTGGAGCTTATTGAAATGCTACTTGAAGTAGTGCACTTCTAAAATTAGCTAGCTTAGGTCTAACCAGCGGGGATTTTTTCAATAAGCTCAAAAATAAGTTAGCTGATGGTTGTCGCTTTACATATGGAAAGTTGCATTGGAGATTCCTATTGATATTTTTCTAGTACTTGGATAGGCTTTTGCCGAGCTACTTGAAGAAGGCATAAACATTCCTGCGTGGTTTTCTTTCAACTCCAAAGATGGTGTGAACGTGGTTAGTGGTGATTCCTTGACTGAATGTGCCAAAATTGCTGATTCATGCCAGAAAGTTGTTGCTGTAGGAATCAACTGTACACCTCCTAGATTTATCAGCGGTTTGATTCAAACTATAAAGAAGGTATATATTACTCTGTATTTTCTACTTCATTTGTTTGATGCTATTTCGCTCTGTCCATCTTCAACTCTTATTTGAGGGGTAATGAAGAATATTTTATTGTATCTTTATCAAGAGCCCAAAAAGCTTCACTTCCTTTATGACACGAAAAAAACCTTAGAGCAGCCAACAAACATGTCTAAATAGCTGAAAAGTTACAATTACAACATGCATGTATGGAGAGCATGATTGGAGAAACATAAAGAATTACGCATTTTACTAGTAGTTTCACGATTGAGCTGGTTTACTGTTTTTTTTTATAGAGAGGGGGGAGACCCCTCCAGATCAAGAAAGAGCTGGTTTACTGTTATATATGCTAGTGTGGGTATTGATATTGTGAGAATATGTGAAACCCCATTAGATTACTGTCCGAAAGAGCCTTTGAGGAGAAAAGGAAGGTTCCAACGTATATTGAGAAGAAATTGTCAAGTCTCGCAGATGTGGTACTCTAAGACGCTCCTCCAACTAAGGCTAGGTGGTCATAGATTGTCCTGGACTGTCGAGTCCCTAGAATGGTAAACCCCGGCTCTGATATCATGTGAGAATATATGGAACGCCATTAGATTATTCTCCAAAAGATCCCTTGAGGAGAGAACGAAGGTTCCAACTTCCAACATATATTGAGAAGAACTTGTTCAAGTCTAGCTGATGTAGGACTTTAACATGCCCCCTCCAATTGAGGATGGACGGTCACAGATTGCCCCAGAGTGGTAGACCTTGGCTCTGATACTATATGATTTGAGAACATATGGAACCCCATTAGATTACACTTCAAAAGAACCATTGAAGAGAGAAGGAACATTCCAACATATATTAAAACAAAAATTGTACAAGTCTAGCCGATGTGGAACAATAACAGTTCTAAAATTTAAACCGCAATGTAGGATCAATGATCCTAGAAACCCATAATGGAACATGCCAATTTACACTGGATAGTGATAACAGGATTCAAGAATTATGAAGTTCATATATGTGTTGTTACTCTAATTTGGGGATGAGAAACAACGGAATCGTTACAATCATTACCAACAGAAAATTTCATATAACGACTGAAGACTAATGTTTCATTCACAAAAGGTTTTTTCTGTTCAATTTTAATCTACTCGATACTTACATCTATATCTATGACCGATCTCTCAGGTGACAGCTAAACCGATACTTGTATACCCAAATAGCGGTGAAACTTATGATGCTGAACTAAAGCAGTGGGTGGTGAGTACTTCCTTTTGCTTTAACTTGCTGTCTTTTTAATGTTTGTTTGGATTCAAATTTATAGGCAAATAGGGGTTTAAATTATTTCTATATGATCGAATACTACAATATTTGCGGTTTTAACCACCCTAAAAGGCAAAATACTACAAAGTTCCATTTAGGGGATGTTTGGTTGGTTTTTCATCAAGTCTTTTATGGATAAAGTTGTATGCGTGGATTAATTTGTCTGTATAGATTAAGACGGCTTCTGTTTTGGAGGGTTTTTTTTATTGATGGAAGGAGCCTGTTTTTTTTAATATGGAGGGGCAGGTTTGGAGAAAACTTGGTTTTTTGCATAAGCTCCCCTTAGAAGCTTACTGAATAAGCCACTTTATATATCATTAAGTCACGACCAAATAGTCATTTATAGCTGACCGAATAAGTTGAATGTCTCATTAAGTCATTCATTTTGACTGGTAATCTGCTAACCTGTTGATCTTGTAACATTTAATGATGTGGATGCCCGTTTACAAAAGGTTTATGGTGAAGTGAGTGATGAAATTGATATCCACTTAATCAAATGTCACAAGATCAACATGTTACTGGTCAGAATAGGTAATAGAAATTATTTGTTACACTAAATGTCTAAATAGGTCAAATGTTACATTAAGTAGGAAATTTTGAAACTTAGTTACATTGTGAGGAAAAATTATTTGTTACCCTAAAGACAAACTTTGTAGTTTGACATATTTTTGCCCCACGACTTGGATCACGTGAGACCAACCTGTTTTCGTGAGATCCGTGAGACCACTTTTTTACACTTGAAACTTAAAAGAAAAATGCTGTGAAGGTCGGCTTTTTTTAGCTTCACAACATTTTTGCTGTGAAGTTTCAAGTGTAAAAAAGTGGTCACATGGGTCTCACGAAAATGAACCCAACCCTTTGCCCCACCCTATTCATTGGTCTTTATATAATTCTCATTTGAACCTCCCTATATATTCATATATTTTCATGAGGGAAGGATCAAATAAAAAAAGGCAAAAAGGTTCAAATCCTGCTTGGACAAAACGGAAGATTTTGTCAATAAAGAAGTACGTCTTGTTCATTAACATCTCGGAAATATTCCGCCATAGTTAGGGCAGTGAAACCAACTCTCACACGAGCTCTCGGCTGTTCATTAGAACTTAGGAATAAATGATTCATATGGGAATAATAGGTAAACCCGAAAAAAAAATCATTTTGAGATGCATATGTAAACCCACGTTCATCTACTTACCTTTTTACCAATTATTCAATACGTATCTGAACCCACCCTTCCTTTTACCAACTATTCACATATGAATCATTTATTCCTACTTTCTCAACCTTTTTATTGTATCTCCATGGATTATTTCGTATAGCAAGACATAAACAAGAATATGTACAAGTTGAAAGCAGTAGTAGATATTGGGTTCGTTTGGTTTGATTTATACGTAACGTCTATTTTAAGCAGAAAAAGAGTGGAGTTACGGATGTAGATTTTGTTTCATATGTGAATAAATGGTGCGAGATTGGAGCAT
Source organism: Cynara cardunculus var. scolymus (assembly GCF_001531365.2). Classification (NCBI taxonomy): domain Eukaryota; kingdom Viridiplantae; phylum Streptophyta; class Magnoliopsida; order Asterales; family Asteraceae; genus Cynara; species Cynara cardunculus. The sequence goes on along the minus strand of NC_037536.1, from coordinate 14,440,902 downwards.
CGCTTGTAGGAGGTTGCTGCAGAACGACTCCAAATACCATTAGAGCCATTTGCAGAACTCTTCCTGCCAGGTCTGTTTCCATATCACCCGCATGAATCGCCGAGTCCTTATCTTCTATACTTGTATAATCTAGAGGCGATTCGGCGTTGTTATGTACTTTCCGTTGTATACTAGTTTCGAACCATCTTTTACGGCACTTGTCTGAATCTAAATTATCGTCTTTTTGGTTTTATATGGCTCTTTTTCGGGATTTTCAAGATATGAATGCGTGTAGAAGCATAAATCCAACCAAACAAAATCAAATATTATCCTATCCTATCTAAAGGTATGGTCCGGTATGTCTCCGTAGGGTGTGTTTGGTACACTGAATCGGCTGAAAAGAGTGTGTTTGGCACACTGAATCGGCTGAAAAGAGTGTGTTTGGTATGACTTTTGTGTGCTCATAAAACGGTGGAACAAGTTTTTTTTTTTTAATCAATATACTCCGCAAAATAAAATTTAAGGGGGTGTTTGGTTCACATAATGTTTTTTTGGATAAAAGGGATTCTGTAAAAGGAATTTGACTTTGGAGGAATTAGAATGGAATGTTATTAGGTTTGACCATTTGTTTAGTTGACAAAAAATTGGTATGGAATCTGTTCAAAAAATTGGAATATGTCTGTTTAATTAACACAACATAGATTTGGAATTTGAATGAAATATTGGTAAATGATCAAAATATTTTTTTCAGATTGGTGGTGGTCGATGGTGGTTCAAATTAAGTGGGGAAGATGGGGATAATTTTGTATTTTTGAGAAACTGGGATGGAATGGAATTGAATTCCTTCTTAGTTGTGATGGAATGACCAAATTCATGAATGGTGAAATGTGTGAAGTTCAATTCCATTTCATAGGTAAACCAAACATCTGAACAGAATTTGGTCAATGGAATTGATCATTCCAATACCTTCGAATTCCATCGGAATCATGCTAACCATAGCGTTCCTTAATTCTCCTCTAAAGCATCAAATACTAATAATAAAGAGTAATATAGAAAAGATGTAAATTAAAAATTGGAAATTAATGAACTTTATATTTTGGTGTCATTTTAATAATGATATATTTTGTTATAAATAAATAAATAAATATATATATATATATATATATATATATATATATAAGACAAACAATTCATTAGAAGTAAATTGGTCACTTTATCAATTATGTCATGTCTAATCCTGTCTTTCTAAATGATGAATAGTTGTCATGCCTTGTCGGGGGTTAAGAAGTATGTAGACGTTATATGTTCCAAGAGACAGGAGCATGCAAACATTACTTGTTTTAAGAGACGGAAAAGATTGTTTCTCAGAAGACGTGAGGTGATATATCTCACCTAAAAGTATGGTATGAGGCTAAAGATATCACACTTTACTTGTCTCTGACAAGAAGCCTTTCTGAGAAGACCCTCAGCATATCCCATCTAAAAACATGCTATTAGGGTCAACAGTACGGATGTGTCAAGAGACATAAACACGTCTTTAAGAAGACCTCGGCTTTGGATACTTAACGCGTTAGCTACATCACTGCACGGGTCGATACGCACAGCGCCTAGCATGATTCCACAAGATCTAGTTTCGTTAAAATAAGAGATTTTTGAAAAAGGTAAGTGAAACAGATAAAAAAACACAAATGTAAGCCACATACCTGTAGAAAAAGATTTAAGAGATTATTATAAAAGAATGCAAAGATTCTACATATCCTAAAAAAACACCAAAGAAACTCTCATTTCCCGAAGACACCGAAAACATTCTCAAACTACCTCAGCCTTCCCTTTGACAACGAGAGACGAAAACTAGGGGAGCAAATGAGATCAAGATACCCCCAAATTTCCTAGTTACAAACGATGGATACTAGACGATGTGTGCATTAACCCGTGCAGTGTCATAGCTAAAACGTTCTTTTTATCCCACCACGCTCGGCCAAAAAAACCTCATTCAGGGTGCGTTTGGTATGCAGACTACATGGGACAGGACGGGACAAAAAAAATAGTCTCATGTTTGGCATACCATGGACAAAAAAAACATGGAACAAGGTGGGACTATTTTTAATTTTAGTGGGACAAATCTTGATTTTTTTTTGTTCCACCAAAAAAGGTGGAACAACATGGGACTAAAGTTAAAATGACAATATTTTGATTGATTTGTTGTAATTTTACAATTATTATATGATATAAAATAACATTGAACAACATTTAAGGGTAATATGGTCATTTTAATAGTTTTGTCCCGTCCTGTCCTAGTCGTACCAAACATAGGACAGACAATTAGTCCTGTCCCGTCCTGCCCTGTCCCGTACCGTCCCGTCCCATCCAGTCTGCGTACCAAACACTACCTCAGTATCCCATCCAACACTACATGTCCATCTCAACATGCTCATTTATGCAATAATTCTTTTTCACAAGTTCAAAACATACAAGTACAAATACCAAAGGTACAAGTCCAAGATGCACACACCTTATAACACATTTCATGTTGCTTCTCATTTTCTACCATAAACTCAAATTTTAAAGATTCAAGAATCAAAACCAATTCAAGAATCAAAACCAATCGAGTTCAAGTCAGCTTTGAAATGCCTCCTCACATCTGATCCTAGGAGACGGGTTCCACGTGGAGCCAGTCAGGGTTGTCGGATAAAGATCAGGAATCAAAACCCGAATAAATGCCATTTTCTCTCAACAATCTCTTCTCTTCTTCAACATAGCTTTTCCCCCTACTAGCTTGCCCAATATCCCTTTTCCTCTTCTCCTTTTGTGAGAAAGAAAGGTTTTTCTCTTTTTGTGTTTGCACATTTACCAACTGCTCGCCTTCGAGTAACGTGGCTCGAGTTTTTTGCCGTTCTTGGTAACTCTCTTCAGTCTCGTTGGCTGCACGGCTGTCTTTGCCCGTTGACCATGACCAATCGCGGTTGCGGTCGTCTTCTTTCGGTGGAGGGACTTTCAGGACGGATAGTCCACCTTTATAGCCGTGTTGACTCAAAGCTTCAAAGTCAATGCCTTTACTCTTCCGCTTTGCGGATTCAACTGCGGAAATGAAACTCGAAAGAATTAAATGAAGGCACCTCTTGTAACGGTAAGTCATGTCCCAAAGAGCTATAAACACCGGAACGACATTTTCATTGGACAGGATTGTGCAGAAGATAAACTTTAGGGTACTTTTGATATGCAGGGACGGACTGGACAAGACAGAACAAAAACTTGTGGTCCCATGTTTTACGCGACATTGGACAGAGACAGGATGGTACAGGGTGGGACAAAAATGCATATTTCTGTCCAACCAAAGTCGGTGGAAAAAACATCAAGGCGAGGAGACAAGATTGGTAAATTACTACCCATGTCGAATCAAAACCCTAAAACCTTCCATAGTTTTTTCGCTCGCCTATCCTACTCTCACCTGTCCAGTCTGGTCAACATAGCAACACACCCCAAAGGTATCAAGATAACGGTTTAAATATGTTGCTCCAATGAAAACACTAATCACATCGAACCCAACTTTTCTTATGGAACTTCTCTTACAGAAGTTGAAAATGGGGATTAAACCAATGGATTAGCATACCAAACAAGGGCGGACCTACATACAGAAATACAGTGGCACGGGCCACCGCTTCATGGTTTTGTCGTAATGTACCAAAAATAATGTTTCTGAAGGGCGCCAGCATATCGTTCAGTTGGATGCTCTTCTATTTTTTGAAACTAAACAAATGGCACAAGTTTGTAACTTCAGAAATGGTTAACATTGCTGCCCTCGTACAAAAGACATGGGTTTGAGTCCTGTTTTTGTCAAATTTCTTACTTTTCAGCTTAAATTGGGGGGGTTTTATATAGCTTTTGTGTTTTTAGAAAATGTCGTAGACAGGGTTCGAACACACGTTCTTTTCGTACAAAGGCAAGGAAACAACCAACAGATCTATAACAATATTATGAAAAGTTTCTATAGATTATTTTCTCATAGTCAAATGGTATCACCACTTCAAAAGCTTTTCTGGGTCCGCCTCCGATACTGAAGATGGAAAAAAGGAATCTAAGCAATGAAAAAAGAATCTAAGGTTTCCATGGATATCGATAAACAAGAATATATACTTCCCCAGAAAAGTTAGCAAGAGGGCATACTATATAAGCAAGGATAACAGATGTTACCTTTTGTTTTGGATGATCCACCGGATCTGATTTTTTTGTTCTTCGGAACTTGATCATTATCAGAAGCATCCGTATCACCACTTGAAGACTCATCAGACGAAGAATCGCTATCATCATCATTCCATGGCATCGTTCGTTTCATGATGTATTAGCTAGAGCAGCAATCTAAAAACATAATATATTCATATATGAATATTGATAAAAAAATCGAAGCTAATGAAATCTTCAAGCCAAACAACAAAGGATATGAAAAGATGAACTTATTCATTGTTGAAGAATCCCCGTCCAAAAATTGTCATCCCACCATACACATATTCATCAAGACATTTTACAAGAAGATGATAATGATATACATTGAATCAAAAACTAACATTCTATATAAAGTTGTTGGAATCATATAGTAGAATACATGATTGTGGAGGACATGGAGATGGTGGGTAGTAGAGGCCATTGACAATGGTGGTTATGGAGGTGGAAGTGCTGCTAAAAATGCTCTGGAGGTGGAGGTGGATGGTGGTAGTGGTCGCCGATGGTGGTGGTGATTATGGAGGTGGCCGCTGCACAAGAGTGGTGGAGGCAACCGGCAGTGGTGACCATTAAACCAAACATCATGTTAGGGTTACATCCAATGAAAGTATAAATTGGTAATTTTTTAGTTTTGTTTCATCCTTGTCCCATCTTGGTCCTCCTACTTTGGTGCCTGTTTGGTGATCAAACGTGGAACAGTAAGTTTTTATCCTGTTCCATGTAGCACCAAATGTGGAATAGTGAGTTTGTCCGGTCTTGTCCCTTTAGGAAAAGAGATAGCAAGCGGCTTTCTTTTTTGATTACCTTCCTCGCATACATATAAGACCAAATCCATTTGATTTCTAAAAAAGATTACTAATCCCTTAAAAAGGTGAATCTTCCGAAGTCATCACTCAGATAGACTCTGGTCTCAGACCTTTTGAAATGCATGTGTTAAGCATATAGCTAGCCTTACAGAGTTTGATAATAGTCTCAATCACAGATGAATGTACCAAACGCAGTATAAGCATCTAGATGTTAGGATCCCATACCCAATGCACAGAACCGTACAATTGATCATTATTATTGTACAAAATCAGTGGATTTCATAGCTACAAACTACATGAAAAATAGCAAAAAAGCACAATTTTCATAAACATTAATCAAAGAACAGTAGAAGATGATAACTCAGCCTAACAGAAGTTTATGGTGATACCTAACGACGTAGGTATACTTGCTATTAAGGAGCAAAACAACAGAAAATTTGGCAGGAAAGTATCGTAATTAGTATTAGAGAAGAATTAGGGTTTCACAAATAGTTGAATTCCTCGAGCGTAATGCCTAAAATCAGTAAACCATAAGAACAAAAACGGAAAGATGTATGAAAATACCTACCGGAATTACAGAAGGAAGTTAGTGCTTGTTGGTTATCTTCTCTGTCGATTCGCCGGAATTTGAAGACTAATCGGCCGTCCGATGGCACTGAAACCCCCAAATAACAACCCCCAGCTCGTCGCCTAGTTATGATTAAATAATTATTTATATTATCTTATAAAAAAAACCCTTAAATATTTTAAAGCAAACTATGAATTTGGTCCCCCTAGTTTGTCAAAGTCTACAATTTTTTGTATGTGAGGTTTTGATATTTCAAGATGGTCATCGTGGTTTACAAAAAACGTTCAGATTTAGTCTCTTTTTTTAGCAGCAGTTAAAAAATTCCGTTCCGTTAAATGAGAGGCATTTTTGTCTTTTTATCAATTTATTTGTTTAATCGAATCGATGAAAAATGGAACTCGACTCTTTAAGTTAAACGATTTCTATTTTTTGTTCAAAATCAACCCAAACTATGAAATTAAAGCTCAAATTCAAGATAAATTAGTTTGTGTTCGAGTAACTCATCAAAAAGATGTAATCGTTAATACAGATCTTTAGTTATAAACCGTCCTAACTGATTGCAAACAAAACGAGAACCAAAAAGATAAAACTAAAAGGAAAAGGGAGAAACATATCCACAAGTGTTGAGTTTTTTCACAACACAAAACTTGTTTCGTTCATATAGAAAGAGTAATATGAGTTTTGAAACATTTTTTCAGATTTCCATTCTTATCGTTTATAAAATGAGCAAGTCTAAAAGATTTTGCATGCATTATTAACGTCTGCATAATAATTTAACACTTGTGTTCTTGAAAAAAGGAGTTTTTTAAGATGTAAGACTCTCGGTCATTGTTATGTCTCTTCACATGTAAGATTATTGGTCATTGTCATGCTCAATCAGTAAGTTTTTATCCGGTAACCATTTAATAAATCGCCCCTTAAACCAAACCGAACAGATACAATATATCTCATTCGGATGGGTAGAGTCTTGGAGATCTTCGTATTTAAACGAAATCGGCGAGATACGTGTGTGTGTGTGTATATCATTCAAAGGTAGAGTAGAGCCTGAAAGATAAGCAGAGTCGTCTATTAGCATGTTAAATCTTGATTTTAGTTAATCTATATATCAACTAAAAGAAAATGAAAGTAAGTTAAATAGCTCATGAAATCAGTGTTCACAAGTTCCTAAAAGAAAATGAAAGATTTAGGGGTGTTTGGGAAAATGAAAGATTTAGGGGTGTTTGGGATTTGATTATTTGAGACAACTTATATTTTTTTACAAAAGTCCTTATCAACTTGTTACAAGTTAAAATGGTTTAACTTCTTCAAAAACTCCTTATTACCGGTTAACCGGTATAAGCTGTTTATCAAAACACTTAAAAGTGCTTATTACCAGTGTCACACCGGAATAAGTCAATAAGTTGTTTTTATAAACAATCCCAACACCCCCTTAATAAATCAACCAACAAGCAAAGAAGGAATAATGCAAACCAATTTCTGTTTCCTACCAATCAATAACAAATTGATACATAAAATCCTACCCCATATATTAATCAATTGTATTTGGTATCAAAAAATTTCTGTTAGTACAGGTTTTGTATCATCTTCAGGTTACATGTATGAAAATTTTGTTATTTTGTTCAAATTTTGAGTTTCCAGGTTGTACGGGTGATGTGTAAATGTTTTAATTGCAAGAATAAAACTTAAAAGCATTCAAATATTCAAACAAGATAGTTAAAATAACAATATTTAATATTCATTAAGTAAAAAAAAAACTAATAAATAATTAAATAAGTCAGTATTATACTTGGTATGATACTACCGAGTGTAATTGATACTAATTTAATTGATACAACTGATTTACATGTTTTCGATTTAGTATAAATTTGCCAGCCCTGATACCCAGTCATGTTTTCATGAACAACTTGGTCTATACCCACAGGCAAAATCTTACATCTGGTAATAAAACGCATCACTGTATCCAACACAAAACCATTTGTTTTCAGTCGAGATATGTATAAGCTCGTTTCGACACCCACCCGCCATCTTCCGAGTTAACAAAGACAGAGAAATAGAGCATACAGAAACACAGTAGGAAGATCACAGTTGTTAAAAGCGCGTCTAGGCTCTTACTGAGGCTCAAGATCTTGGGCTTTTTTAAAGTCGAGGCTAGGCGTATTCACGAGGCTCAATAAGGCCCTACGCCTTGTGGGCCTAAGGGCGCATCATAAAAATTTATTAAATAACTGGTCAAACCCTAATATTAAATAAGTTTTCTCATCTTCTCGCTCCTATACTTTTTTAAAAAAGAGTTGTTAAATAGATGATACAAGTTAAACCCTAATATTAAATACTCGGTCCTTAGAACTTCAAGCCTCTTTTTCTATAAATACTCGGGCCTTAAAACTTCTTCCTCACGGCTCAGGCTTTAAACCCATCTCAATTCCGCCTCTATCAAAGTACTGTTAGTTGTTGCATTGGAAGCTTGTACTTGCTACATTTTAGTTGTGTGTAACTGTGTGTGTGTATATATATACATATATATACATATGTATATACTTTTTTCTGTAAGATGCGCCTCACATTCCTGAGGCCCACGCCTCACACCAGCATTCCTGAGGGCCCCGGGACCCCTTTGTGCCTTGAGCCTTTAACAACTTTGAGGAGGACAACCGTACTTTTGAAATGCATTGGCTACTGTTGGAGTCCAACATCCATTAGACTCTGACCATTTCTCCTCCATGTATCTTGGTATCTCGCTTCTCTCCTCAATGGCTCTTTTAAAGGGTAAAATTTAATGGGGTTCTATGTATTCCCACATAGTATCAGAGCAAGGTCTACCGCTATAGATATTTGACACTCTAAGGTAATCTATGTCCGTCTATTGGTCCCATATCGGCTAGAGTTTGACCATTTATCCTCCAAGAGCTATGTTGGAGAATAATCTAATAAGGTTCCACATGTTCTTACTGGTACTACCTCCTACTATCTTAACTATGTAATTAAGTTCCAACTGTTGACTAAAGCCTGTGGCTTCAGATCTCCTTTCCCCATGTTATACTCGATCTAATTGACTAAGGCAGGCGGACTTTGCTTTCTAAAATTTGCCTTCTTGCCAGCAACACCCAAATTGGTCATCAAAGACTCGGGCGGTCGGGCCTGCAACCTATGTCATAGATTGATGACATAAGAACGAAAAAGCAAAAATATTTATTACCACTTCATCAGGTTAAGAAAGAACAGTGCATTTACAGATCAAATATTGCAAACGAATTGATGCAACAGGTATCATATTACTAGCTTTCTATTTTTTGTGCACAATTCTAGTGAACCAAGAAACCTGCAAGTAAATATATATATATATATATAGGGGAACAGTGGGTACCCGGGCCAGTTAGCACGCACCAAGTAATCCCCCGGGCGACCACGAATGACCTAGAGTCATTGCAGGTGAACTTCCATGGCCACAAGTGCTTTGACAAGACTCTAACCCGGGGAAGATGAGATTTTCCACTGTATCCTCTTAAGCCTTAAACAGTGTGCGACAACCCAGAGTTTAGGGCCTGTTTGTTAAAAGCTTAATGAATTTAATAGGACTCGGCTTATTCGGTCAGCTATATATGACTATTTGGTAGTGGGATTAATTATATACATTGTGTCTTATTTGGTAAGCTTCTAGGGGAAAGCTTTATTCAGAAAACCAAGTTTTTCCAAACCTGCCCCTCTCAATTAAAAATCACACTCATTCCATCTATACTCCAAATTTATACAGACGGATTAATCTACATAGACAGCTTTATCCGTACAGGACTTAAGGGTAAACCAACCACACAGCCCCTAAGCAAACTTCTGATCTAGTTCATTGCTTACCTTTCCCATATGGGTGTGTTCAAGAACTCTGATTTCAAGGCTTGACAAATTAAGCAAAATCAATTCAAAGGCTTAACCACATGATCACACAACCCTCAATGCCGATTCCAAACCATAATAAATAATTACTGATCTGTTGGGTTTGAAGGATCATAAACAGCTACTGCTATACTACCCTTTGAGCTTATCCAAGATCAGTCTGAACTTTGAACATACAATCGTCACAATCTCAAGGAACCCCAGATATAGTTGGTGATTTTAGTGTAATTAAACATTTGGTGTAGTTGTGATTTACTTGAGATCAATTAAGATGATGAGGCAAATAAAGTGAGTTAACAGATACGGAGTGCACGTTCACGAATGTTGCCCCTATCACTTTAGATCGCTAAAAGACGGGGGTCAAGGGGGCTGCGCCCCGATGTTTGTGGATTCTAAGAAGAGTTAGACTTAATTTTAGTTTCGGGAGGACCTGAACGAATTTCAGAAGGTTGGAAACCTTCTTGAAACTGTTCCCAAAATTGGTAAAAATTTGACTTAAGTCTAGATTAGAGAGAGTGCAATCAGAGCTCTGTACCGTAGAAAGAGAGTCCTGGACCATAGAAATTTGACCAAGTTAGAGTGGCTGAACCTAATAAGATAGCAATTACAACCCAAGAARTAATAAGTACTTGGCCGTGGTAGGAAACTAGAAATATACATATATAAGACCTTTTGTTGCCGTCAGAAAAAGAAGTCTTCTCAATCCTATCGGCAGGACTAATTTCAAATCACGAATTGACGCGAAATCCAGGCTATTGTAGATATAGAGCAATCAAGAGTGTGGAACCGGGGCTCTGGACCGTGGAACCGGAGCTCTGGACCATGAAACCAGGGTTCTAGATGTTGCTTCTGATAACTGCTTCCGGACTTTATGCGTTAGAGGTTATAACTGCCATACAGTTATATTTTAACTGTTTTAACTGCCCATAACAGTCAATCTCTCATTTAAATACATAAAACGTGATATGGTGAATATATATAGATATATATACGAATTTGTGCCTTAATTCGTGTATGAACTTTCTCGATTATCCCGGTACTAATTCCATGCAAGCCCAAGGCATTTATTTGGAAAGTGTCTTTCCATACACGGTCTAGAAATCTATCCAAGCTTTATAAAACCAGACTCATATTTCCCCAACAGCTATAATTCTGTGCAACCAGTTTAAATTCTACTTGGATACATAAAATTGCTTATTTCAATAACATCATAATCAAATTCACTCAATTTTTAGCTTTCTTATACACAGGTGTCGGATCAGGTACAATATCATAGCATTTTCGAGCTAATCGAACACATTGCAACCAATGTAGAGTCTCAGCATTGGGATCTCTTTCGATAAAAACATTGGAAACAGTAAGTTGGAGATTACCTCTGTAAAAAGTAACCTTCCCTCGCACTCGAGCAGAAACCCCTATTTGGATTAGGGTTGCAAATTTACGAGCCGCTTCAGCAATTAATCGAACATCTGGTGGGCTACGGCGGGAGAAATAGGGAGAGGTGAGTTGATTGAGCCAAAGGACACAGGGGATGCATCCGGTGCCATCATCGATGGTGAATCGAAGGAATCTGTCGGGCTTGTGGTCTCGGCTAGTAACGACGCCTAGGGTTTCGACACGAGAAAGGAGGAGGGTGCCTTTGCGATAGACTGCGTTGGGATTGGAAGAGGATGGCGTGAGGGATAAGAGATCGAAGGCCAAAAGCTTCACGTGAGTATCGTGGAGAGCTTCCATGGCGAAGATAAGGAAGCCTGAGAAAATTGGCGGGAAATAGCACCGCCGTCTGATTGGTGTCGTCGATTGATCTCTGACTTCCCGCGAAAGACGAAGAAGGTAATTAAGAGGCTCTATCCATATCCTTCCGGTTAAGGAATTAAAATTGAGGAATACGACTTGTTAAACTAAAACGTTGAGGATCGTGAACAATGCGCTCAAAAACCCTATCAACCCGATCAACTCAATCCAATTCAACCCAATATGAAATAATTTAATCTAAAACAATTGGTATCTAATTGAGTTGTAAAATTATCAAATCGTATATATTGGGTTGATATTAAGTTATTATTGTTTGAACTCAACACAATCCGATGAACCCGATATCCTTTTATTCTTGAATTTAATATGATTGTTGAATTTTATTAATATGTGCATTAGACAATTACACTATCACGTATGCTCTTCATATACATATATTTTCAATCTATTCACATATTTATATAACTCATACGTATATATGTTCAATAACTGTGAACATATATATGTAAATTGAGAAAATTAACTGAATGTGATATACGTGAGAAGTATGAATAAGTTGTATCAAATGCTTGATGATGAAAAAGAAATTATGAGTAGAGAAATAACGTATTCTAAGTTAGAAGAATATTTTAATATACTAAAGTATCAACTCGACCAACCCGAAAGCATTTTGGTTCGTGTTGGGTTGCATTTTGGTTCGGGTTGGGTTGGATTGAGATTTTTCAAACCGAAAGCATTGGGTTGAGTTGTTTAAATGTCTTCAACCCGATCAACTCAACCCATAAGCACCCCTAATTGTGAATATCTAGGAATTATTAAAGTTTTATATTTGAATTTATGTAATTAAGTGTAGATAAATATAATCAAATACTAAATAGATATCTCATTTTAAATATAAAAAATCTAAAATATATATTAGGATCATCATTGAATTTTAATCAAATATTAATTATTATCTTTATAATAAAATTATATTATTAAATAAAAAATAAATGAATTTATAATTAAATTATAACTAAAAAATTGATTAATTTATAATTAAATTATAACAAAAATATTGAATTATAAAAATTATATAAACGAGAAAAAACATGAACTTTAAATATTTAATTTGATACTAAAATCGATATATTATTTTCAAAATTTTACGATACCTTCAAATTTATATTTTATTTAAAAAATAAAAACATTATCACTTTCTAATTATCACATAAAAACATCTTATTTTAAATATAATTTTTTTTAAATATGATTAGGATAATCATTATCTTTATAAAAAATATATTGTTAAGCCATAAATAAATTACTTCGCTGTTAGACCTAAATTAAATTATAATAAAAATTTGGATTAAAGAAATTGTACAAAAACCGATAACTTTTAAATAGTTAATTTGATATATTTTTACAAATTTTTTATGATATCTTCAAATATATTTTTATTCAAAATTAAAAACATTATCTTTATCAAAACCATATAAATTGTACTACATCAACAGAGACAAAAAATAAAATGAAAAATTAAATTAAAGATGTATCTTGTTGTATTGTGCGAGTACCCTTCTAGTTCTTATCAAATAATAGCGATTCAACGATATCTTCAGGTTCAGATCTTCCATATTTTACGTTACAATGGCCCTTAATAGCGAGTGTATGTTTCACTCAGGGCCGTTCTTGGGGGAGGGCGACACGGGCGCACGCCCAGGGCCCAAAAATATCAAGGGCCCAAAATTTTCCCTTAAAATAAAATAGTAGTCTAAAAGAATTTAATAAATTAAAGAAATCCAAAAAATTGTAGCATATAATTAATATGATGCAAAAAGAATTTAGGTGATAATAAGGACTAAAAAAATATATCAACTAATTACATTACAGAATAAAATAAAAATATTAATTGATCATTCATTATATGCTATTGTTTCTTGCCACTCTAATTTTTTTTATTTCCAACAAGATCCAATGATATTGGTTATTACTATCTCTATATGTTTGACTATTTTCGTGCTTCAACAATTCAACTTTAAGATCATATGTTTGCTATTGATATATATTTTTGTTGGATATTTTTATCAATATATGTTTCCATTGACTATTGTTATTTGGTTATATTGTTCAAATTGTTTTTGTTGACTATTATTATCTATTTTTGCTTCTACATAAAATATTTTATTATTGTTTGACAATCATTCCATTGTTATTATAATTTGTGACGTATTTCATAGTTTTGTGATTAATCAATATTTTTTTCTACCAGATGTATTTAATAATATCTCTTATATATGTCATGTTACATAAACTTTCAGTCTTAACATCTTATTTTAGTTTAGCAAAAAAAGAAGGAAAATAGAATTTAAATATTTTCATAAATTGTTTTACTTATGTATCTTTCATTGCGATTCCACCATAACACAAGATTCTATTTAAGTATTCAAACAATCATTTGTTGAGCATGCATATTATATGTTTAATTAATTATTTATTTTTATTGGTTCTCAATGGATAATCTTTTCTTTCATATTCTTATTGATCTTTATTTGTCTATTTATCTAGAAAATCTTGATAATCTTCTTTATTATTTATATCTCATTGATGCTCACTAATACTTCTTTTGCACGAATTCTCTTTTTATATCAAAATAACACATATTTCTTGTAATGAACTAAAAAGATTCTTACTTTTTATAAAAATTTATCAACCATAGTTTTTATACTCTTGGCTTCAAATTACCTAATAAAAAATACGTAAATTTAAATACTCTCTTATATATCTATAATAAAGATAAATATGATTTCTTTTCTCAGTAAATTATTAGCATTTCTTGTACTCAATTTTATACTAATGAAAAACATTTATTGAGTTTATTTCCGTACTTACTGAGAGTCACTACAAGAAAAGTGAACTTTGACGATGCGCCTTTTATGACATGTTTCATGCACAAGTTATAATGACAACATGTTATATACTCTTTCTGATCATAAATGGACTTTTAGTGACGACAAAAATCGTTGCTAAAAGTCTTCTTTCTTACAGTGGGCCCTGTTTTTATGTTCGCCCAGGGCCCATAAAATATCAGGAACGGGCCTGGACTTTCACTATGTTTTGAGATGTGTTATTCCTTGAGATGGCACCATAACTTTGTGTTGGCTCGGTTATGATCTTCGACACTAATCTTATGTAGTCAGTATTCTTGCTACGCACATTAATTGATGGCCAAGGCTTTGTGTATGAAGGTTTTGTACGGAGATTGGAGATGGTTTTTGGTTCAATATGTTTGTCTATCGTCATCTTTTTCAAGTATTTATATTATCCAACAAAATATGACATTTACATGGTTTAGCAGAAAGCTTATATAATTGATATATGAACTTAGATGCAGCTACATTTCTTGAAAGGGGGGGGGGGTCACGGATAGGTCCCCTCTAGGACCTTTCCTCTGTATGGGAATTAGAGATGGCCAAATGGGCCCGGCCGGCCCGTAATCGACGGAGGCTCGTAACCGGAACCAGCGAGGGACCGGGACCGACCGGGACCGGTGGTAACCGGTTGTGAACCGGCGGTTATGAACCGGTTTGTGTTTTTAGCGATTTCTTGGACCGGAACTGGTTATGTAACCAGTTATGGGCCCGGCCCGGTCAACGAAAGTCAACAAAAGTCAAAATAGTCAAACTAGCCGTTAAAAGTCAAAGGAGCCGTTAGAAATGGTCAAACTAGCCGTTGGAGCCTCCTTATGACCGTTTTTTTTCATCTTTCTAGCTACCAAAACATGTATAAATAGATATGGGAGTTCCTTAGTTTGTTACCAACTCATCTCATCTTCAAAAACGCAAAAAACRCTATCAATTMTYGGTTTTTCGCTTCATTTTTTGAATTCGTTACRTATTAATTTCTCGTTTCCACTTCACAATTCTCGTTTATTTCTCTCTTTTACTTACGATTTACAAAATGGCCGGTGAACATCCATCAAACGAACAAATTGCCCAAGTTCTCGCCGAACACGGACGAAAGTCCGAGATTTGGAATTACTACAACTTGGTGGTTCTCACGACCGGGAAACGAAAGGCACAATGCAAAATGTGTCAAACTCTCCTTACGGTGGAAGAAATTCTACGTTAAGGAGGCACACCGAAAAAACGTGCCCGGGGTTGAGGTCGGGGGGTGATTCGAGCCAACCGATACTTAACATACAAGGTCAAATATGGAACTACGATGCCGATTTAAACCGACAAATGACTACACAATGTGTCATTCAAGTCGGTTTGCCTTTTGGACACTTCGACAACCCTCACGTTACGAAGATGATTCAAAAGACGCTACAACCACGATACAAGCCGGTAAGTCATCAAACCCTTAGACGTGATGCTCTAAAAATGTGGAAAATTGCCAAAGACGAAATGCAACAAATGTTTTCTTCTTTGCCTAACAATATTTCTTTAACGTGTGATGTATGGAGCGCACCATACAGATTGCCGGTTTCTTATATATGCATAACGGAACATTGGGTTGACCCTAACACATGGCAATTATTCAAACGTGTAATCGCATTTGAACCGTTTGGTGCGCCACATTCGGGTGCACGTCAATATTCGATTATTAAAAAAAACCTTGTATTTTATAATTTAACGGCTAAAATAATTAGTATTTCATTTGATAACGCTAGTAATAACAATGCTTGTGTGGAAAAATTAAAGTGTCATTTGACACCTATTTTAGACGAAAAATTATTTCATACACGTTGTTGTGCCCATATAATAAATTTAGTCATTCAAGACGGTTTAAATACTTGTAAACCCGTAATAGATAAGTTTAAACTTATGTTGCGGCGAATTTTCACTAAAGGTAAAAAAAAAATGCGACCTATAGAAGGTATTGCCAAGAAATCAGTTTTAGAGCTTTGGGACCGAACCACGATATGCCCGTTCGTTGGAACTCGATGTATTTTATGGTTGAAAATTTAATAAAACAAAAAAAATTATATTTTTTCTTTTTATAGAAACCATTATCTTCAAAACTCTATTGGGAATTTCGATTGGGTCGTGATTGAAGGATTGCACGACATTTTAGAGGATTTTAAAAATGCGACAACACTTTTATCGGGAATTTATTATCCAACAAGCCCTTTAGTTTTAAACCAAATCTATATTTTGGCAAGTAAAATTGCCCAATACGAAGACCATGTGAATTGGGGAACGTTGATGTCTTGCATGGAAAAAAATTGTTAAAATATTTTATGGGTATCCCATTTCCTTTTCTTTGTGTTGCGGCTTTAAACCCGTATTTAAATATTGTTGGCGTTGAAGTTTTAATTACACAAATTTGTGTGCCTTTTGGTTTGGATTCCGCTACGGATAATTCTTTTTCAATTGAACAAAAACGTTTATTTAATCGCAATTTTCAAGATTTATTTGATCATTACAAACAATTTTACGGAGGAGGACCCCAACCACAAACACCTTCCTCACGTGGTTTTGCAGGTTCTAGTTCTTCTTCTAGTGGTCATCGACAAAGTCGTAAAGAGTTGATGACTAATTTAATGAACGAGGTTTTAAATGAATCAAGTAAAAAAAGTCGATACGATAACGATTTGGGTGAACTAAATATGTATGTGCATACTAACTTTATGGCCGCATGTCCCGCAAATGATGTTGAAGATTTTGAAAAAATTGATTTATTAGATTTTTGGAAACAAAAACAACCTCAATTCCCGATTTTGGCGTGCATCGCACGTGATGTACTAACAATCCAAGCTAGTACCGTAGCTTCGGAGTATGCTTTTTCTCTTAGTGACAGGATCATTTCGGTACGTCGGACAAGAATAAGCACGGAGTCCGTGGAGTGTTGCATTTGCTTGAAGGATTATTTGGATAGCGTTGATAGGATTCAACACACGACATCTTTAGAGACGGAGATTGAAACGGTGGAAGAAAATCTTGAAGAAAATGAAATCTCTATGGGAATAAGCACGCCACCAAGTACCGATACGGAGAGCACTTACTCCCAGTCCCAATATGACGATGATGATGAACTCGACATTGATGACCTTGAAGACCAAGAGGCTATTAGAAGAATTCAAGCGACCATGAACTCTTCAAGTCAATCCGACATGGGATACCGATGAAGATTGATAAATAAATGTATTTTCAAATAATTTTATAGTTTGAGCTTTGTAAAACAATGGCACTTTAATCATAATAAAACGTACTTTTAAAGTGTATTTGATTGAGCCGTATTTTTAAAGTGTATTTGAGTGAGCCGTATTTTTAAAGTGTATTCTTAAACGTATTTATAAAATTAAACGTATATAACAAAACGTTTTTATAAAATTAAACGTGTATATATATATATATAAAAGAAAACGTATATATATAACAAAACGTATTTTAAAACATATTTATAATAAAACATATTAAAAATAACATATTTCAAATATATTAATAACATATTATAAATTTATTAATTACCAAAAATTTGAAAAAAAAATAATAATAAAATATATTTTTTGCAAAGGACCGGCCGTAACCGGTTATGGGACTGGAACCGGGACCGGACGGCTTAACCGGTTACCGGTAAGCTTGACCGGTTATGAAGGATTTCACCGGAACCGAGACCGGTTATGGAACGTTTTTGTCTTGATCGGGACCGGCCGTAACCCGTTATGGCCCGGCCTGGGACCAATTTTTGGCCACCTCTAATGGGAATTACAAAGTTTGTTTGGTTTGGTCACATAGAATACGTTTCATCGGAAAAATAGGATAAAATTCAGATAAAAAACTACAAACTTTCTACTCAAGTTATAGGATGACCAAATCCAATGTTTGGACTGCTTTTAATATGACATCCCAACATCTAGATACTTAGAAAAGCCTGTTATATGAAATTTTGCTGTATGATTCCATCAGCTTCATATGAAATGATAGTTTTTGATTCAATATTTATATCATTGTCATCTTCTTCGGAAATTTCTTGATGACTATGGAAGCCTATATGATGGGAGGACAACCATTAAATCATTACACGGGGTTTCTTCATGAATGAATAAGTTGATCTTTTCGTAGTTTGATGCCGGGTTTGTTTGCCTTGTGGTATATTCAATGGCGGATTTACGCTTAGGTAAAGGGATACTTGTGCACCCACTCTATTGTCCCGCCACATTGGAAAAAACTAAGGGTCTTAAAGTTGCATCTGCTTTAATTTGATGCTTTGAGCTAATCAAAAGTGTTTGTAGCCTGTTGGTAGGGTCATTGCATTTGGTATCATAGGTTCTAAGTTCGATATCCTTTGGATCTTTTTTATAGTTTCTGGTAACAGAGCATAGGGGAAAAAGGAAGAAAAAACCCACGCTAGTCCCATTTGGTTTTATAGGATGGATTTGGAACCAAATGTCATTTTAATCCCATGTTTGGTTGGAGAATTTCCTGGATTTGAAATCCCACGAAGATCTTAACCCTAAAAAGTATTGGTTAGGACCCTTGGGATTTCATTTTCGCTACGGATCAAATCTCTAAAAATATATTTTAATCCATGCAATTAATTTGCGCTACCTGTCCCCCCACCTCATTCCACCCCTTTCTCTTTCGTGAACTTCATCGTGCTATCCCCTTTCCGTTCAACTTATTTGATGTCCCCTTTTATGTACATTAATGATTCGTACTTAATCTATACTATATTATAAAACATTTGACAAAAACTCTTAAAAATCATTCTTTACGCATGAAGTATTGTTTATCAATGCATATTACTTATAAGTTAAGATCACTAGTAAATTGTGCATAAGTACAACTTATTAAAACTCTATTTTGAATTTGTATGACTAACTGTAGATAAACATAATCAAATACAAGATAAACATCTTATTTTTTAAATATAAAAATGTTAATACATAATTAGGATAATCATTGAGTTCTAACATAATAATTGTCATTATAAAAATTATCTATACTATCTTATAAAACATTTGGCTAAAATTCTTAAAAACTTTTAAAACTCTTAAAACTCTTGAATCATTCCCATATTTGAATTCATGTAACTAACTGCAGATAAACACAATCAAATAAAGAATAAACATCTCATTTTAACTATAAAAAATCTAAAATATAATTAGGATAATTATTGAGTTCTAACAGAATAATTAATTATTATCTTTATAAAATGTTATATTATTAAACCAAAAATAAATTATTTCATAATTAAACTTAAATTAAATTA
>NC_037536.1:14393432-14420304 GCF_001531365.2 Cynara cardunculus var. scolymus | reverse complement strand
AGTTAATTTGATACTAATATCGATATATTTTTGTCAAATTTTTATGATATCTTCAAACATATATTTTATTCAAAAATAAAAACATCATCGCTTTATCAAAATCACATAAAACCATATTATAACATCGACTGAGATAAAGAATAAAATGAAATATTAAAATCACGATGTATCTCGCTGCATTGCGCGAGTACACTTCTAGTATTGTTAAGTCAAAAATAAATTACTTCGTTATCAGACATAAATTAAATTATAATAAAAATTTGAACTAAAGAAATTGTATAAAAACGAGAACTTTTAAATAATTAATTTGATACTAATATAAATATATTTTTCAAATTTTATGATATCTTCAAAAATATTTTTATTCAAAAGTAAAAATACCATCTTTATCAAAACTGTATTATATCAACATATATAAAAAATAAAATAAAATATTAAAATAAAATCATATCTTACTGCATTACGTGAATACACTTCTAATTTTTTTATAAATATTGTATTCTCAAAATTTAAGATTTTTATTGATTAATTTATCTAAATATTTTTAGAAACTATTTTTCCACCCGCTATCCACGATCTAAAAGGATGGTTTCTAATTCTTAAAATATAGGCTAAACTACAGATTTGGTCCCTATGATTTGTTAAAAATAACATTTTTTGGTTTTGTAATTTTGAAATTACAAAATAGTTATAACAGTTTAAAAAAATGTCCGTATTTAGTCCCTTTCTAACGCCCATAAAATCGAATTTGATTAAACGAATAAATTGATAAAAACACAAAAATTGCCCCTCATTTAACGGAACAGAATTTTTTAACAACAGCTAAAAAAAAAGATCAAATCTGAACGTTTTTGTAAACTACGATGACCATCTTGAAATATCAAAACCTTACAGACGAAAAATGTTAACTTGACAAACTAAAGGGACCAAATTCATAGTTTGCTTTAAAATATTTAAGGTTTTTAATAAAAGTCTTAAAGTCTTAAAATTTTAAATGACCAAAATATCTTTTATACTCATTTTTTCACTTTTTCACTCTCTCCTCTCCTTACATACACTCACTCTTTCACAACCGATTTTTTTTAACTTATAATTTTAAATTTACACTTTATACCCCTATAATTAATTAATAAATTTACTTTACGTCCTTTACTTTTAAATGTTTCATTTTAAAAATTTATCAAATTAACATACATAATCGTATATCAATTAAAACATGTTTAAAAAAATATATTTTTATTTTAACAAGTTACACCATTATAATCGTCTCGTTAATACCTTTGAAATGAGTTCAATATTGAATAGTTTTTGACTTAAATATATTATTATATATTATATATACTGTAAAAATTATTTTTAATATTTACGATTTATACTTTTATAGTTATTTATTTATATATATACTATATATTTTGGGGTTAAGCTGTCCAAATTGTTGTATAATATGTTTTGAATTAATATGTTCTTGGGTTTTTTTGAAATATATATATATATATATACATGTATTAATTCAACCTTAATCTGAGTTTCTGGACAAGAAAGATGGTAAACAGTTGAAATTTCATTCTAAAACCCATATTTTTTTGTCTTTTCATGGCTTATGATCTGTCAAATTTGTAGTTTCTTTATTAGTTTTGAGTTTTTATCTTAAAACTCAAATTTCTTGTTGCTCTTGGTGTAAATCGAATACATTTGTGAAGTGGTTTAAATATGTTGGATTTTAAATATATTGGATTTTAAACTGTCATATAATTTTTTTCATCGATAATATGTAGTTGGAACCATAACTCTTATTTATTCAAATTATATTAATATATAAAGACCAATTATAAATTATATGATCGTTAAATCTTATCTTATAAAACCAATAAAACTTCAAAACCTTTAAAATTTATGGTCCACCGCATTGGGCAGGTAATCAACTAGTTAAATAACTAGGCGACGAGCTGGGGTTGTAATTTGGAGGTTTCAGTGCCATCGGACGGCCGATTAGTCTTCGAATTCCGGCGAATCGACAGAGAAGGTAACCTACCAGCCCTAACTTCCTTCTTAATTCCGGTAGGTATTTTCATACATCTTTCCGTTTTTGTTCTTATGGTTTACTGATTTTAGGCATTACGTTCGAGGAATTCAACTACTTGTGAAACCCTAATTCTTCTCTGATACTAATTACGATCCTTTCCTGCCAAATTTTCTGTTGTTTTGCTCCTTAATAGCAAGTATACCTACGTCGTTAGGTATCGCCATAAATTTCTGTTAGGCTGAATTATCATCTTCCACTGTTCTTTGATTAATGTTTATGAAAATTGTGCTTTTTTGCTATTTTTCATGTAGTTTGTAGCTATGAAATCCACTGATTTTGTACAATAAACAGTAATCAATTGGTACGGTTTTGTGTATTGGGTATGGGATCCTAACATCTAGATGCTTATACTGCGTTTGGTACATTCATCTGTGATTGAGACTATTATCAAACTCTGTAAGGCTAGCTATATGCTTAACACATGCATTTCGAAAGGTCTGAGACCAGAGTCTATGTCTATCTGAGTGATGGTGTTTGGTTTAACGGTCACCACTGCCTGTTGCCTCCACCACCCTTGTGCAGCGGCCACCTCCATAATCACCACCTCCACAGCTCCACCACCATCGGCTACCACCCTCCACCTCCACCTCCACCTCCACCTCCACCTCCACCTCCAGAGCATTTTTAGCAGCACTTCCACCTCCATAACCACCATTGTCAATGGCCTCTACTACCCACCATCTCCATGTCCTCCACAATCATGTATTCTACTATATGATTCCAACAACTTTATATAAAATGTTAGTTTTTGATTCAATATATATCATTATCATCTTCTTGTAAAATGTCTTGATGAATATGTGTATGGTGGGATGACAATTTTTGGACAGGGGATTCTTCAACAATGAATAAGTTCATCTTTTCGTATTCTTTGTTGTTTGGCTTGAAGATTTCATTAGCCTCGACTTTTAATCAATATTCATATATGAATACATTATGTTTTTAGATTGCTGCTCTAGCTAATACATAATGAAACGAACGATGCCATGGAATTATGATGATAGCGATTCTTCGTCCGATGAGTCTTCAAGTGGTGATAGGGATGCTTCTGTTAATGATCAAGATCCGAAGAACAAAGGATTACCTTGGGTAATATGTTATTCTTGCTTATATAGTATTCACCCTTGTTAACTCTTCACGTGAAGTATATATTCTTGTTTATCGATATCCATGGAAATGTTAGATTCTTTTTTCATTGCTTAGGTTCCCTTTTTCCATCTTCGATATAAGAGGCAGACCCAGAAAAGTTTTTGAAGTGGCGATACCATTTGACTATAAGAAAATAATCTATAGAAACTTTTCATAGTATTGTTATAAATCTGTTGGTTGTTTCTTTGCCTTTGCACGAAAAGAACGTGTGTTCGAACCCTGTCTATGACATTTTCTAAAAACACAAAAGCTATATAACCCCCCCCCCCCCAAATTTAAGCTGAAAAGTAAGAAATTTGACAAAAAAAAGGCCTCGAACCCATGCCTTTTGTACGAGGGCAGCAACGTTAATCATTTCTGAAGTTACAAACTTGTGCCATTTGTTTAGTTTCACAGAATAGAAGAGCACCCAACGGAATGATACGGTGGCGCCCTTCAGAAACATTATTTTTAGTACATTACAACAAAACCATGAAACGGTGGGCCGTTGGCCCGTGCCACTGTATTCCTCTACGTAGGTCCGCCCTTGTTCGGTATGCTAATCCATTGGTTTAATCCCCATTTTCAACTTTTGTAAGAGAAGTTCCATAAGAAAAGTTGGGTTCGATGTGATTTGTGCCGTTATCTTGATACCTATGGGGTGTGTCTGCTATGTTGACCAGACTGGACAGGTGAGAGTAGGATAGGTGAGTGAAAAAACTGTGAAAGGTTGTAGGGTTTTGATTCGTCATGGGTAGTTTAGTAGTTTACTAATCTTGTCTCATCTTCTTGATGTTTTTTCCACCTATTGTGGTTGGACAGAAACATGTATTTTTGTCCCATCTGGTACCATTATGTCCCTATCCAATGTCGCGTCAAATGTGGGACCACAAGTTTTTGTCTGTCCTGTCCAGTCTCTTTTATTTCGAAGCATTTTTTCCACCTAGATCGATATTGCTACGGGTCTGAATGGCCGTTTATACTCACTGAAGTTGAATGCTTCTGTAAGCGTAAGTACAAGGACCAAAAAAAGAAGCTAAAACAACTCTTTCATGCCGTTGGTGGTTACGAGGATGTAGAGAAGGCGAAAAAACATCCACCGACTCACTAGTAGTGAAAATTGGAATAAAACTATTATTACTTTCTTGAGGTCGATCGTATAAGTATTGTTTAACCTTTTATTAATGTATAAGAGTTGGGTTATCGTGAGACCATCCTACTTCTGTGAGACCAGCTGTAAAAGTACAAAAACACACTGACCATCATACCAAAAACAATCCTTCACATTGTTTTTGTAGAAAGGTGTCACAGGCTAATGACCTGACTAATCCCGATAAATTACGACTATAAAACATCAGCCTTGATAAACTCTGTGGCGGCAACTGTTGCGGACGCCTGGAATTGAACCTTGGGCAGATGTGTAAGTTCAGTGTTATTTTAAGGTCTAATATAAATAGGTTGGTTTCACGTGATCTCAAGTTTAAAAACTAAATGTATTTATTGTTGGTATTACTAATTATTTTTATTTCATAACAACACAGCATGGAACGGGTATGGTTCTAGCTGAACTAATGAAAGATGGTAATAGTTCGTCGTCATCATCGTTTTTCTCATACGAGAAATATATTGGCGCAAACCTATCGGGTGAACGTCATGGTCACAACCTATATACATCTACGGCAACATCGGTAACCTATACTGCTGATGACGTACGATTTATAATCGACCAATTCAATGAAATTGTTCATCAGAATAATTTGAACCAACGGGCTCTGCTTGAGGCGTTTACAAAGGGAAATCCTAGTGCCACTGTTCCAACTATTTGTGAACTAAAACCCATCGTAATGCCGACACCACGAGAACCACCACAACAACCACCGCAGCAGACTGACAATACTGGTGATTACAAGTCAGACTCGAAGGATAATTAGATATGTTACTTTTAGTATGCTTGTTTAGATGTCAAGTACTTGGTAAGATTAAAGGTAAATCTTGTTTGCTATCAAATTTATAGTTAACTACAATTTCCTTTTGGGGTTATTGTTGGTTTCTTGCCAGCTTATGTGTACCAACTAATCCACCAGACGACTACGAATGCCGGGAGCAGTTATAGTAGAATCAGAAGCAACATTTAGAGCCTTGGTTCCACGGTCCAGAGCTCCAGTTCTGCGGTCTTGATTGCTCCATATCAGACTTGGTCCAATTTCTATGGTCCAGGACTCTATTTCTACGGTACAGAGCTCTGATTGCGCTATCTCTGATCTAAACTTAGTCAAATTTTTACCAATTTCGGGGACAATTTCAAGAAGGTTTCCAACCTTCTGAAATTCGTCCAGGTCCTCCGAACACTAAAATTCTCAAAGTCTATCTCTTCTTAGAATCTATAAACCTCGAGGCGCTGCCCCTTGACCCCGTCTGCTAATTGGTCAGCGGAGCCACAGGATGCAGCCCCTTGGCGCCCGCCTTTTGGCTATCTAAAGTTATAGGGCAACATTTGTGAACGTGCACTCCGTACCTCCTAACTCACTTTATTTGCCTCGTCACCTTAATTGATCTTAAGCAAATTACAGTTACACCAAATGTTTGATGACACTAAAATCATCAACAATATTTGGGGTTCGTTGCGATTGCGACGATTGTGTTCAAAGTTCAAACTGATCTTGGATGAGGTCAAAGGGTAGCTGTTTATGATCCTCCAAACCCAACAGACCAGTTTATTCTGGTTTGGAATCGGCATTGATGTTTTGTGATTGTGTGGTTGAGCCTTTGAATTAATTTTGCTCAATTTGTCAAGCCATGAAATCAGTGTTCTTGAACACACCCACATGGGAAAGGTAAGCAATGAACTAGATCAGAAGTATGCTTAGGGGCTGTGTGGTTGGTTTACCCTTAAATCCTGTATGGATAAAGCTGTCTGTGATAAAGCTGTCTGTGTAGATTTGGAGTATAGATGGAATGAGTGTGATTTTTAATTGAGAGAGACAGGTTTGGAAAAACTTGACTTTCTGAATAAAGTTTTCCCCTAGAAGATTACCGAATAAGCCATATTGTATATAATTAAGTCC
This sequence comes from Cynara cardunculus var. scolymus, assembly GCF_001531365.2. Lineage (NCBI taxonomy): Eukaryota > Viridiplantae > Streptophyta > Magnoliopsida > Asterales > Asteraceae > Cynara > Cynara cardunculus. The sequence continues at coordinate 14,414,028 of NC_037536.1, read as the reverse complement.
ACTATCAAACAGTCATGTATAGCTGACCGAATAATTTGAGTCCTATTAAGTTCATAGCTTTTAACAAAGATACCCCAAACTCTAGGTTGTCACACACTGTTTACGGCTCAGGGGATATAGTGGAAAATCTCATCTTTCCCAGTTTGAGTTTTGTCAAAGCCTCTATGGCCATAGAAGTTCACCTGCAATGACTTTATGTCAGTCGTGATAGCCAGGGGGTTACTTGATGCGCACTAATTGGCCCAGATACCCACTGTTACCCAATATATATGTATGTATGTATGTATGTGTGTGTATATATATATATATATGTACTTGCAGGTTTCTTGGTTCACTAGAATTGTGCACAAAAAATAGAAAGCTAGTAATATGATACCCTATTGCATCAATTTGTTTGCAATATTTGAACTGTAAAGCTATATTATCTGAAATGAGAGATAAATAAAATAAAATATTGTTAAAAATCTTATGTATTAAAACAATATAAATGTTTAAAATGACAAAGTGAGAATGATATCAAAGAGTTGTTTTTGTTTCTGATTGCGAAATTTAAAATTAAACAGACCATTTTGATTTTGAAAGAATTAGATAGGTTTTCATTGAGATAGATTTATAGGTTGTGTTATATAAATCCAGGCCCCAAAGTGCAAGTAAATTGGGCTCCAAAAATTTGGGGGTCATGTTCAAAAACCAAGATTTAACATGCTAATTGACGCTCTGCTTTATTTTTTAGACTCTACCTTTGAATGAGATATATATACTTGTATTTGTCTGATTTTGTTTAAATACGAAGATCTCCCATACTCTACCCATTCAAATGAGACATATTGTATCTGTTTGGTTTGGTTTAAGGAGCGGTTTACTAAATGTTTACAGGATAAACACTTACTGATATCACTTACTTTACTGATTGAGCATAGAGATGGCCAAATAGGTCTGGCCCTGAGACCGACTTAGGCCCGGCCCGGCCCGGCCCGGGACCGATTAGGACCAGTTTGGGACCGTCGGGTAAGGACCGGTTATGGATTTCATCCAAAAATAAGTCCCGGCCCGGTACCGGCCTGATTTTTTTTTCTTTTAAAAAAAATGTATTTTTAAATTTATTTCTAGCTTTCTAGGTGTGTTTGATCGAAAATCGAATTACAAATTTACAATAAACCATATTTTTTAAGTGTATTTGATTGAAAATCAATTATAAAACTATAATAAAACATAATTTTTAAGTGTATTTGATTGAAAATCAATTATAAAACTACAATACATATATTTAAAGTGTATTTGATTGACCTAATTAGATATTTTAAAATGTATTAGAATAACATTAAAATATTTTTTTAAATTTATCAAAATGAAATTTTTAAAAAATAGAAAAGAAAATGTTTTTTTCTAATACGGGACCGGGACCGGTTACCATAACTGGTTACAAGTACCTTTAACCGGGCCTTAGTATTTTCAACGGGATAGGGACCGGGAACGGTTACACCGAAAACGGTCCGCATTGTTACTGTTTTCTAACCAGGACCGACTTTGGCTCGGCCCTGGACCGGTTTTTGGCCATGCCTAATTAAGCATGACAAAGACCAATAATCTTATATGATAAGATGCATAACAAATATCGAGAGTCTTATCCGATAAACGAGTAAAAACATTTAAACCCGATTAGTACAATTATAATTTATAACCATGTCCTATACATCATTATACATCATTCCCGCTCTCCCATGATGATGTCTTTTTGATCACGTGCATTTATTTCTATGCAACTGCTGTAGTTGTAGCCTGTAGGGCTGCCTTTTCCTGCCACTGATATTATTTGCGGAGCAACTGGACAAGACTGGACAGGTCAGAATCAGATAGGTGAGTGAAATAATTCTGGAAAATTTAAGGGGACTTAATTTAACATACATGGATAGTTTAGTAATTTATCTTGTTCCACCTATTTTGGTGGAATAAAAAATGCATTTTTGTTCCACACAAGGTTTGTCCTGTTCCGGTCTAATGTTGCACCAAACATGGGACTAAAGATTAAAATTTTACCCGTAGGGGTACGAGACCTTAACGGGGCAAGGATTCCTTTTTTTGGCGGGTAACGGGGATTTATTTCCATACCTGAAGCAAGGTCGGGGATGGCATCATCCTGACCACTGATTTAATTTTTTTATATATATGTATATAGTATATGTATAAATAAGTATATATGTATACATTTTTTTTATTAAGTGACAAATATATTTGATTTCAATATTGGTAATTGTTTTTATTGTTTTCTTTTACTAAACGGGTACCCAACGGGCTGCCAGAACCCGTTAGAGATTCTTTTCTCCCGAACCCGTCGAGGCAGGGTAGGGGATGGAGGATGCATTACTCGCCCTGTACCCGCCCTGCTTCCATCCCTACATAGGACGCTAAGCTTTTGTATTGTCTTGTCCCATGTACCAAAGACACATTTGAAGTAGAGAAAAGGTCTGTGTATATTCTACACTCATAAGATTCTACTTCTATATAACTTTTTAGGTTTGTTTGTTAGCAGTTTAATTAGCTTAATAAGACTTATAACTTATTCAGTCAACTATAGATGACTGTCTGATAGTGATTTAATAATATAAAAAGTATCTTAGAGGGTGTTTGGGATTGCTTATTTGAAACAACTTATGTTTTTCTACAAAAGTGTTTATCAACTTATTATAACTTAGAATGATTTAACTTCTTCAAAAACTCCTTATTACCAGTTTGACACCGGTATAAGCTGTTTATCCAAACACTCAAAAGTGCTTATTACCGTTGTCACACCAGAGTAAGTCAATATGTTGTTTTTTATAAGCAATATCAAACATCCCCTTATTCAACAATTTTTTTTTAAGGGGGGGGGGGGTTCAAAATCTTCCAAACCTTGCCCTCTTAATAAAAAAACACGCTTCTTTCATTTGTTAAAAACCCCTCTCAAATAAAACATTTTCAATTTATACAAATATATTAATTCACAGAGACAGCTTTATTTATACAAGACTTAATGAAAAACCAACCAAATAAACCTGATCGAATTTGGTTGGTTTAGTTTTATAAGGAGGGGTGAATTATGGTATGTTGAGGTCCCATTGGGTGGCCCAACATGAGGTTCTATTTAAGGCTTTTGGTAGAGTTGAGATGGATAAGCTATTTTATATTTGGTAAATTAACATTTATTGTGTAAAATATAGGTACTAGAATAAATCCCATAAAAATCATAAATGGGAAAACAACAAAAAGAATTAAATATTAGGTAGTTTTCACTTATTAATGGTAATGGTGGACAATAGACTATACAATAGAGCATTGCTTTCAAGGTGGGGGAGAAATCATCCTACTAAATGAAGTGAAAAATACTCTATTTTAACTTAATTTTTATTTTGGATAATATATTTTTAAAACTTTTATTTTGGTATCTAAGATGTAAAGTTTTTAAATATTTAAGTACCCGGGTAACTGGTTGAAACATTAACCGGTTATCATGTTGATGTGGTATTCAATTCGGTATTATTTGCTGTTCAACCCAATTCCATCACATTGCTCGTTAAATCAGCATGGTAATCGGTTACCCGGGTATATAAATGTTTAAAACTTTACATCTTAGGTACCAAAATAAAAGTTTTAAAAATATATTATCCAAAATAAAAATTAAGTTAAAATACGTTACTTTTTCATGTAATTTGCTAGTTTTTTTTATTATATTCTCATAAACTTAAATGTTTATGGTAGATAAATACATAATATTTTAATTATATAATGAATATTGTAATCTCCAAAACAGATAAATTGTTATAGGTTTAGAGTTAAAATATAATTTTTTTTTCGGAGATTCTGAATCTCAATTATAAATTCAGAAACACTTTTGGAGATGTATGAAAGATCAGATAATTTTTGACCTATTTTTATCGACTAATTAATATAAGATTAATGAACCGTTTACTAAATGTTTATTTGGGTAAGTGTTTAATGAGTTACATCACTTTACTAAATGAATATGGCAAAAATCAATAATCTTACTCGGAAAGAGCAAACGCAAGAACCGAGAGTCTTTACCCGGTAAATGAGGGCGGCGACTCTTACCACGGTTAACGCTTACCATGTAAATTGTTACATACAATATTGTTTTGGTGGACTAAAATCTTATCCAGTAAGTAAGTAATAGTGTTGAATTTTATCCATAAATACTTACCTCGTAAGTGTTCAGGTAAACGACCCCTAAGTGCATGATTGGATATATTAATGGTCCTTTATTTTTTTGAATAAAAGTTGAATTTTTAATATAAATATACCTTAAATTCGACATATTTGGACCAAAAACCATGTCGGTTTCCTTGTATTCTCATTTCTAAAATTCTCTTTATTTAATTAATTTTGTCATTTTAAAAAATTTAATTTCTGAAAATGATATATTAGAAAATGATGGTTCAAATGATGCTAACCTCTAAGTAGTATTGGACTCAATTGTTTACAATTTTTTTTTAATTAACCTGGATATCCAACCCGCTATACGAGCTGACTAATCTCAGGACGACCACCTGTTTTGCAGATAGCTCGGAGTCACCGTATTTGAACCATCGTGGCCACAAGGGGATTTTTATTCCTTTCCTATTTATTATAATTTTTATCCATAGACAAGACAAAACTTCGAACCATTTTTTCTCGAGCCGTACGGAGAGAAAACTTCCTATACGGTTCTGGGGTCGGGTTATCGTTATTTAACATTGACATTTAAAATTGAGGTCAAATGTTGTTGGGATTGGATGAGTTGTATTTCCCATGTTATAAGGAAGACATTGAGACTTGAATGTATGCAACTTTTGAACCATAAAACATATTAAAGTTGCATAAATTTGGTGGTCAAATGTTTTAAAGATACAAGACCCAACACCTTTCATAATTAATGCCAATGGAAACAAGACCATCTTTCTAATACCCAAACTTCAAAAGGTTTTACGGCTTATTCGTTAAGACATACGTGAGCGTTTTTTTACGGCTTATTCGTTAAGCCAATAAACTAAAACGACTCTATGGAATAAGTGAGAATCTTTTACTTATACCCGTTAGGTCACCTTACACAAATTAATATCAGAAATATCTATAAATAAGTGAACTCCCTCTGTGCTTCCGACAAACCCATCGGTCTCCTGTCTCTCAGACAAACAAATTTATCCAGACAAACAACTTAACTCATATGGGGAAGGGAAAAAAGTAAACATTTTGGAAGTTTAAATTATTACTCAGATTTCAAATTGTATACTAATTTGAAATCTGAGTAATAATTTATCAAACAAAAAAGCAAAATGATTTCAGAAAAAAAACATGTCAAACGACTGTTTGCTGAATAAGATAAACAAACTATAACACATCCTTAAACCAATCCAACTTCAAAAAATTGTAACCTATCACTTGTAAGTTGCACTCAAACCTAATTAGCTCGGGATTCAGGCCCACTTACCCACATCTAGTTACGTGCTCGGTCCCGTCCATTGAGCTCTATTGAGTTAAGGTAGGGGCCAATTAGAGGTTCAAACGTCTATTTCTCAACAAGAAAATTCCAAACTCAGACACCCGAATTGCTTCTGCACAAGTAACATAAACATTTTGCAGAACATCCAAACTAGTTATAAAACTTAATTTCAGTCTTGTTAGGATCGATACTCCAGATCAGTCCTAGTTTTCAACTCAAGAACCCAGATTTTTTTTTCTTCTTATTGAAACCAAACCCAAACTTTAACAGTTTTTCAGGGTTTTGTTATTTTGTATTATTAAATTTTCCCCCTTTGGTAGATTGTGAGTTAAGAATTCATGAGTCCTACAAGTCAGTGCATGAGTTATGACTCATGTCAATTTGGCCATGGTCCTTCATGGCTTGAGCCATTTATTAGGTTTATGGACCACCCCCACCTCCTTCTCACGTGCCACTATTTATTCTCATTCTCCAATTCCAAGTTCCATAGCTATCATATCCATGTAAGCTAATATAATGATATAATTTACCAATAAACTTAATAAAATCAGTCTTATTACTTAATATAATTTCGATACTGTTATCAAAGGCGGATTTATATGCTTGGCTATGGTATCACATGCAACCATAGATTTGGTTGCACGAAGTGTAATTTTTTAAACTTTGTAACAGTAACACCGTGGATTATCAGGTTTGACTGTGTGAAACCCATAACTGTTGAAAGGATAAGGGTCTATGTGTAAAATTTATAAAGATATTTATTTGGTGCAATCACTTCGAAAATTTTCCTGGATTCGCCTCTCTCTTTATAACATGTATGTATGTCAAATTAAAAAGAATAAAATGATCGTTTTTTTTATCTGATTTTGATTATATTTTGCAGAATTTTGATTAAAAAGCAGGGTATACTTTTTATTTTAAAAAAGATGATTATAACCATTTTTTCAATAATATCCTTTACATCATCTTAATATAACGGTTTGGATAAGTTCTCTGGCTATTTCTAGACTTTTTTTTTTCTTCTTATACACACACACACACACACACACACATATATATATATATATATATATATATATATATACTTGAGATCACGTGAGACCAACCTGTTTTCGTGAGACCTGTGAGACCATTTATTTACACTTGAAATTTGACAACAAACGTTGTGAAGGTAACATTCACAGTGTTTTTGCTGTGAATGTTCGACTCTTTTTTTTACCTTCACAACGTTTTGCTGTGAAGTTTCAACTGTAAAAAAGTGGTCTCACGAAAACAAGTTGATCTCACATGGAAAACAATTCATTAAGTAAAGAAGGAACATTTTGTTGAATCATTTGAATTGATGTGTGAGGGTGATGGAAGTTAGAATTATAAATGAAAAGAAGAAGATGAAATAATGGTGGATGATGGGAATTAAATTTGAGCCAATGAAAAATGAACCAAAACATATTATTATGGTCAATGTCACATTCACCAAATCACCAAAATCATCATAACACAATTGACATCCATTGCATTCATTCTTGCATCAACCCACTTTCAAACTTATGTTATGCATCCCACCTTTTACTTTTACTTTCCCATACATTATTTAGTCTTTTTCTATAACCATATTTGAATTCAAATACTGTGTTTTAAAGGATTCTAATTTTATATCAGTCAGAAACACAACATGTTAAGTCGACAACCAGTCAGTTAGACAATTCTTGGTCGATATACAAGAGAAATCAAGTCAGAGAGAGATCTCTACAGATGGTTACATCTACGTACACGTTCTCATTCTCTATTGCCTAACCTATATGTAATCAATATCGCCATCCTGGTAAAAAAAGGGCTCAAACCCTCGTATAGAGAAACGTGTTTTTCTTAAAAGAATCTCATAAAATACACCGTCTTTTTTTTTCCACTGGTCATTATGATGGTCAACGTGAGTAAGAGGATCAGTTTTTCCACATCCGTTCCCTTTAGAGCTCTAATCACTTATGTATCAGTAGACATCTATTTTCTTGCACAACTTAAAAACAAACAGTAACCCGTGAAACAAAAGAGATAGAATGTCAATATCAGTTTGAAAAACAAGATGTAACTGATGATTTTATCAGATTTTCTTCTTCGTATAAGACGATTACAACGTATAGAATATAACAGTTCTGAGCTGTTATGCATGAAGATATATGTTATGGTAACAACATTTGTGTGACAAAATGCCAAATAAAATGCATATTTAATTGATTTGTTATGTTGGGACAACTAAGAAGGGAACATGCAAACAACACATGTAATAGAGACCAAGGGTTTTTTTTAGTAATGCTAGTGGAACCTTCACCAAGGTAGTAGAGTGGTAGTGGGCTACATGGGAGGATTTGTTGGAGGATTTCCATTTATTTTAAAAAAGATAAATTAATTATATTTATAAAAAAAAATGTATTTTGTTTTTAAAATGCGTATTATGTATTTGATGCGATTAAAGGAACGTACTGTAACAACTCATCTTACATTGATAGAGAACGAGATTTGTGAGCACCTTATAAGCTTCAAGTTGTGAGTTATCAGTAACTTCATTATAGTTTTAAGTTGTATTTGAAGTTATTGAGCCAACATGGTGTTTTGGGATTTGGAGGATACAGATGATGATATCATAGACGAATAAATTATTCTTGAAAAAAAATAGTTACACTTTTTTTGTTTGAGATGTTTGTCATTAACAACAAAACAAAGTTTCTAAGGGGGTGTTTGGTTAGAGGTATTAATCAGTAATCAATGAGAATGAAAATAAAAGAAACTGTTTGGTTTTCTATAACAAAATGAGTTCATTCCTCTAGGAGTCCAAAATTTCATTCCTGGTTAAACGGGAGTGAATGAAAATTCATTCCCATTTTCATTCCTCAGTCTGAGACAAACAGACCCTAAGAGTAGATTTTCCAAAATAAGAATCAGAATAAAATTTGTTTCATTTTAATTACAATTTATGGTATTAAATAAAAGACTGAGAAGCCACATGTTGCTTGAGAAGTGGTAGAGAATCATATATATATTTATATAAAAACTTAACTTTATGTATTTTATACAGACTTTTTTTGTTTTTATCTTTAAACTGTATAAGATATACTTGAATATGTTCAGGGGACAAAACAAATTCTACCACATGCACACAAAAAAGGGACAAAAGCATGAACAACGATCAACGACATATGAAACTATACATAATCTTGGTTTCATGGGTCGATTTCTTCCGAATGCTACAAGATCCTATATTCAAGTAAATCTAATCATGGGTCTTTTAAATTAACCCAAAAATTGCATATCTCTACAGCTAAAACCAGTTAATTCACAGATTTAACAGATCGTGTTTCAATACATCGTTGGTTATTCTAACTCTTGAAAAATGCATTTTACCTCGGTTATCATATTGGGTTGGGACCAAACATTGGTTTTGGTTATTTGAAGACAAAATTCTTGAACAAATGGCAAGTGGTAAACAAGATGCATGAATTCTTGCATTCTTTAATTGGAAAAGTGATAGGTTTAATACTAATTCATCTACAAAATCTCCCAAACCCCAAAATCATATGAATTGGACCCTTTAAGGCATGCAATGTTAATGCCCACAACCCAATGAAATCCCCTTCATGTTGCATACTTAACTTCCCAATAAACATTCCAAGTCCAAATGCATCCATCTCAAAAGCACACTCTTCCACTTCAGTATGTGTAGAAAGTCATCTGATTCAATTGTAATCGACTGATTAATACTACAAAAGGTTGAAAACTCTTGTGAGCAGTGGCGGATCCAGGAATTTTGTTCAGTGGGGTCACCTTTAAGGTAGACTAAAGGCCCGCAAAATCGTCTGATATGTTTTTAACCTAATTACAATGTTTTGAGGGATTTTTAAAGTTTTTTGGTTGATTTTGAGGGATTTTTTTAGTGTTTTTGTCGATGTCAAATAACTTTTTTTGATTGATTTCAATAGATTTTTTTGGTTAGAGTAATGGTTTCGATTGGGGTTGGGGGCCCGTGTAAAAATTAATGGGGAAAAGTGAAAGGTAAATCATATAAAACCTAAAATTTAACCTAAGATTTTTTTTTGAGTTTTTGACTGGAGTCCCTTCCCCCCTTCCTTTTTGCTGTTGCATCCTCCCCTGCTTGTGAGAATCAAACTTAACGTATTGTTTCACATTAATGTGTTTTTTATTTATTTAAGGATAAGATCTTAAGGTGTTGATTCACATGTATTTGTTTCATATGGATTTGTTTTTTATTTAAGGATAAGATTTTAAGGTATTGGTTCAGATGTATTTGTTTTACAATGTGAACCTTTTTGAGATGTATCATTTGTTTCACATTGTGAAACAAATCCATACGTAACAATATCTTAAAATTCTAGATGAAACGCTTCATATGAAATAGTACGTTAAGATTGATTCTCACAGGTTCTCAACCTTTTATGTTTAAGTTATTAACCATATATATATATATATATATATAGAGAGAGAGAGAGAGAGAGAGAGAGAGACGATAGATCTTTTACAAACTCAACCATTGGTACAAACCATATAATTCAATTAATTGAGATATTTATAGATATAATGAAAGTTTATTTATTATTTTTTGATATTTATGAAAGACTACAATAGTTCATTTATCAAACGAAGTCTCCTCCTAAATCCACTCCAGAAGTCACGTCTTTCAGTACTGGATGTTTGTTTTACATTATTAGGAAACAATCAAGACATTCATTATACTAGATAAATGGTAGAGAACTATTTATACTAACAGTTGATCTTGTAAATAGACCACCTACACACACACACATATATATATATATATATATATATATTTTTTTTTACAAACCCAATAAATTGTATAAAACTATAACCATTTTCATGTATTGTTTCACGTATGAAACAACACATATGAAAATACAATATTTATATGATATTGTTTTATATATAGAACGTTTAAAACTGTTATGTGTATAGAAAAAAATGGACTCTCTATGTGTGTATATATATGTATATATATATATATATATAGTAGTTGCATTTTCGAGGTTACCCATCAGAAGAATTTCTCTTTCCTCCCCCTCCCTCTTCTGTATACATGATTTACATATGACTTTCATTTCATTCACTTGAAGTTTCCCCTTTCAGTTTCTTTGCCATCATTTTCCATATGTTCCCTGCAAACACACACACACACACAACCACTTGATGTAAGAGAGAAAAATATATATATATAACTCAAAAGAACCCAATTGGATCAAACCAAAATGCACAAAAACTCCCATTTTTATTCATAACCTCAGATTCAACATAACCTCTCTCCTTTCCTCTTCTATTTCTGGGAATTCATAATAACCCAACCTCTTCTTCTCAAGATCCAATTTTTTTCAATACCCATTATTTCTTTTGTAATTTTAATTACTGGGTATTTATAATATATATATATATATATATGTATGTATGTATATGTATATGTATGTATATGTATGTATGCTTATGAGGTTGTGGAACAATGAGGGATGAAATCTGCAAGAAAAACAAGGTTTGTTTCCATCAAAATGCACTTCTTTATCAACATCTAATCTTGAATTGTGTGAATGTTTTCAAGAATTTGAGTTTATGATGGTGAAGGTTTCATGGCCTAAAACACTCAAGAAATGGTTCAGTGTCAAGAACAAAGCACAAGATTTCCATGCAGATGACTTCAATTATGGAGGTAGTTTTCTTCTATCATTACAATCTCATTTAGGGTTTCTTTTTTCCTCTTTCTGATAAAGGTTATTTACCAAACATTTACCCGGTAAGTGTTTATCGGTAAAATTTAACACCATCATTTACTTACCGAGTAAGATGTTAGTCCATCAAAACAACATGGTGTGCAATAATTTACCCGGTAAGCGCTTACCATGGTAAGAATCGTCCCCCTTACTTAGTTCTTGTCTCGTTCTTACCAGTTAAGACTCTTGGTCCTTACCATATTCACCAGGTAAGATGATGTGACTTGATAAACGCTTACCTAAATAAGTGTTTGGTAAACAACTTCTTAATTAATACCATTAAAAAAATGGTTTCATAATCATTAGAAGGTTATAGAATTAATTAAAAATTTATTTAAAGTTATATACTAAACAGATCAATTGACTCACTATTTGCTTTATTTCTACATCAATCAGTGTTGTTTAAATTCTTCAGTAAAAGTAGCATTTGGAATCTCAATGACCATTTGCAACTTTTTCTCTTTGCTGCTTAAAATCTCTTCTTTGTTTCTTCTTCCCTCAAAGATTTTGCATTTTCATCCCTAAATTTAACTTCCCCTTGTGGCCACGGAGGTTCAAATGCGATGACTCTGGGTTACCCACGAAACGGGTGGCTGCCCTGAGATTAATCGACTCAGATAGCGAGTTGGATATCTAGGTTAATAGAAAACAAATAAACTTAAAAACAATTATGCTCAGTATAAAATGGAACTTTCCTTCTCTTTTCCGGTACTCTTGAAAAATAATCTAATGGTTTCCAGATATTTTCACATGGTATAAAAGCCAATGCCACAACTTTAAACAACGTGTGACATTTGGTTTGACGGAATGTTTTAAGGGTACTGTAACGAGTTTATGACATATTTTAACATGATATCAGTAGTTTTTAAAGTAACACATTTCTCAAATGGGTTCCTTTTTCAGGTGGATATGAAGGATGGAGGAACAATTTCTCAGAAAAAGAAGCATCATCCACCATCAAGAAAAGCAGAAGAACAGGTGCCATTTTCATACTATTTATTGCTTTGGGACCGCAATCAAATCAAACGGTTTTTTTTTAAATAAAAAAACTATTAAACTTTTTTTTTAAAATAAATAAATTATTGAACTTTTACTAGTCGAACTTTTTTTGGGTTAAAAGAATGTAGGTAACCAATTTTTAAAAATACGATGGTTTATTTATTAAAAAACTGTTCAGAGACTTGATCAATCAAAATGAGAAAATTTATGGTTTTTTCATTCAAAAGAATAGTTCCGGACTTGATCATTTAAAATGAGAAAGCTTGATAGTTTTTTCATAAAATAAAATAGTTCAAGGACTTGATCATTCAAAATAAAACAGTTCGTTGGATTTTTTGAACTTTTCCCTTTAATTTCTCATGATCATAACTTCAAATATGTTGATCATTTGATGTAACAGAAAGATCGAGCGAGACGAATGCGGATTTTCTTCGAACAAATAAAATTGATCCCGATCTTGCCCAAGTGATCAAGGATGTTAATAACTATAGGTTTGTTTAAACCTCAACTCAAAATGAGAAGATAATCAATTTGCGAAAAGGCACTACAACAAAATTGGGTTTACATGACATTTTTATTGAACTTAATTTATAGTACCAAAAAATAAAGCGTCCAATTTATGAGCGTTATAATAAGTTTATAGGACTCTTTTGGATATCTTTAAAAGTTTTTTAGAACAATTTTAATACAAAAAATTGCATTAGCATTTTTATAGTTCAGTATATGAAAAAGTGTCGCATAAAAAGATGAGTTTAGTGACACTTTCTCAAAAGTTTCCTATAAAATTACTAATGTGACACTTAATATTAAAAATGTTCTAAAAAATTGTTAAAATGTCCAAAAGCGTTCTATAAACTTATTACAACGCCTATAGATAAGACACTTTATTTATTGTCTTATAAATTAAGATTTACAAAGCAGTCTATTAGGACGCTTAAAATTAGTATCGTCCTATAAACTTAGTTTTGATTATAGTGAAGTGAGATGTTTCAAGTCACATATGATACAAACAGTGTGTTGACCGACCATGTACAGTAGGACGACCTTGTGTTGACCAAGTCGCGAGTGTCTCTTTTGGACTTGTTGCATCACATGTGATCTTGGAATTTCCCGTCTTCTCGTAAATCGATTGACTTTTCGCATGATCCCGTCTCTTGTGTTTATTACGAGCCTTCTTATGGTTCAGTTTATATGTGATTGCTTTCGGAATTGAATAGGATCTTCGTAGCTACGTGGAATGTGGCGGGAAAATCTCCGACGGGTAGTTTGAATCTTGAAGATTGGTTAGACAGTTCACCTCCTGCCGATATCTACGTTCTTGGGTGAGTTTTAGACCCTGTTTGACAATCATAAGTTAGCTTATTTTCTATGAAAAGAACCGTTTGGTTTGGTTGGAAATAAGCTGGTTGATAACGTTTCAATAAGCTTCACAGACTTTTTACCACTTTTTTCCAATTTAGTTTTTCAACATGTCTTTTTAGATTATTTTACATTGTCATCTAGCTTATCAGTTTGCTCTTTTTACCATATATTCTTTTACCAACATGAATAGTTTATCAGTTACCTTAACTACCTTATCAACTATTTTGCCAAACATAGCATTAGTTCGAAAAAGAAGTTTGAGAATATCAATCGTGTTCGTCAAATGTGACGCCTTAATTTTCTTATCGCTTGTCGAGAATCAGGTTTCAAGAAATCGTCCCTCTAAATGCCGGAAACGTACTCGGAACAGAAGACAACGGCCCGGCTAAAAAATGGCTAGCACTCATTCGGAAAACGCTAAATAGTCTTCCGGGAACCAGTGGCGGATTTCAATTCCATCCCCCTTCACCAATTCCCGATCCGGTAATCGATTCAGATTCAGATTTTGCAGGATTAGTAGCGCAAAAAACCTCATCTTTCCTCCACCGTCGTTCTTTCCAATCACTTAGCCGCAGCATGAGGATGATGGAGAGCGATATGGCAATGCCAAATCTCCGATTCGAGCACCGATATAGTATCTGCGATCCCATTGATTATGATCGGAGCCTAAGATGGGGTATCGGGTCTTCAGATGAAGAAAACGGGCCGGATGGTTCACCTAGTAGCATAAATTACTCGCAAATACCGTATAGCGGATCTTTCTCGATGGAGGAAAGAGATAAACAAACGGAAAACTCTAGGTATTGTTTGGTAGCGAGTAAGCAAATGGTCGGGATATATTTAACGATATGGGTAAAGAGCGATCTTAGAGATAACGTTCGTAATATGAAAGTGTCGTGTGTCGGTAGAGGATTGATGGGTTATCTCGGAAATAAGGTTCGAATTTTTTTTACCTTCACACTACAACAAAATTGGCTTTATAAGAAAATAAAATATATCTAATGTCATTACTCATTAATAGAATCAAACATATATGTGTTTGGAGGTATCTGAACAAGTTTTTTAGGACACTTTTGAAATAATTTTGTCTCATATTAGTTTTTCTATTAGACTCTAAAGCATCCTAAAAATCGTGTTAAAACGCCTGAAAACGTCTTATAAATATATAATAACGCTTTTAGATAGAACGCCTTATAGTTTGGTCCTATAAACCTAAATTCTATAAAATATTCGATTATGACGCTTAAATAATTTAGGCGTCCTATAAAACCAATTTTGTTATAGTGAGAGTGCGATTTGGAGACTAATGATATTATCGATCATTTCAGGGTTCAATATCGATTAGCATGTCGTTTGGTGAAACGAGCTTTTGCTTCGTTTGTAGTCATTTGACGTCAGGTCAAAAGGAAGGCGACGAGCTCAGAAGAAACTCGGACGTGATGGAAATCTTGAGGAAAACTCGGTTTTTAAGTCTTGAAGAGACGGGAGATGAGAACACTCCTCAAACGATTCTCGAGCATGAGTAAGGATGCAAGTTCCTATTGTTTGTACTCATTAATGAATGTTCTTGAGATGAAATCGAATACTAACGTACTTATGTTCGTTTTGCATGATTCTAGTCGAGTTATATGGCTTGGCGACTTAAATTACCGAATTGCCCTGTCGCACCGGTCTGCCAAGGCCTTGGTCGAGATGCGAAACTGGAGGGCTTTGTTGGAAAATGACCAGGCAAGTCTCGGAATCCAAAATTGAGTTTACATGACGTCTAAACTAATAACATGTTTTATAGGACTTAAGTTTATAGATCCAAACAATAAAACGTCTTATCTAAAAGTGTAACAAGTTTGTAGGACATTTTTAGACGTCTTAACAAGTTTTTAAGATGCTTTTAAAAATAAATTTTAAAAATAAAGTATCGTATAAAAAGACGTGTAACAGGAAACTTTTTAAATGTATCCTATAAAAACAGTTAATAGAACATTTTATTTCAAAAGTGTCTCAAAAAACTTGTTAAGACACTAAAAAACGTCATATCAACTTATTATAACACATTTACATATGACGCACAATTGTTCGATCAATAAACATAAATCCTCTGTTAATACACACACACGCGCGCGTACAAGCGCGCGCACACACACACACACACATATATATATATATATATATATATATATTTGACGTCCTATAAAGCCAATTTTATTATAATGAAAGTTTCAAACTTTCCGATGTTTTAGTGGCCAATTTGCGAAATGTTTAATTCTTTTACGCTTACAGCTTCGGATGGAGCGTAAAAGGGGACGCGTATTCGAGGGATGGAACGAAGGGAACATATATTTCCCTCCAACGTATAAATATTCGAACAATTCCGATCGATATGCAGGATACAATATGCATCCCCGAGAAAAACGAAGAACTCCCGCATGGTAAACAAAATCTCCGACCATTATTTTAGGATCGTCGATCTTCATTTTTTTTTCTTCAGATTCTTGATACTGTAGATTTCTTTTGAAGGTGTGATCGGATCTTGTGGTATGGCAACGGACTCCATCAATTGTCTTACGTTCGAGGGGAGTCGAGATTTTCAGATCATAGACCGGTGTACAGTATATTTCTAGCAGAAGTCGAATCTATTAACCGTAACCAATTCAAGAAGAACATTAGTTATTCTTCGAGAATCCAGATCGAAGAGTTGTTACCGTTTTCACGTAGATCGACTGAGGATTGACCGTGCGTATATATATATACATATAGTCGGTTGTGGCTAAGAAATCGACGGAAAAAATGGTGACGGAAAAAATGGTGACGGAAATGCCAAGTTGTTGCAACATTCCGAGAATAGGTCAATCCTTTTTCCTTTTCGCACTCGTCATTAAAACAAAATCGGCTTTGTAGGACGTAAAATATGTCTAAGGGGCCGTTTACCAAACGCTTACCCGGATAAGCGTTTACCAAGTCATATTACCCTACCGGATGAATGTGGTAAGGACCAAGAATCTTACCCGGTAAGTGAGGGCTACTACTCTTACCATGATAAACGCTTACCGGGTAAATAGTTGCATACGATGCCGTTTTGATGGACTAAAATCTTAGCTAGTAAGTAAGTGATATAGTGTTGAATTTTACCGGTAAGCGCTTACCGGGTAAGTGTTTGGTAAACAACCCCTTAAAATAAAGTGTCACATTAATAATACCATTTAAAAAAGACTAATAGGTTATACATAAAGTGACTTATTTAAAGTTTCCCTTAAAAGCTTACTAAATAAGTCATTTTTCATATCATTAATTCACTACCAAACATTGATGAACAAATAAAAGGTAAATAAAAAAGCCTTTACACTTATTTAATGTATATAAGAAATCAATTAAAATATAGAATTTAATTTGATGGTTTAGGTTTCTTGATTACGCACAAGTTGTGGATTTCACTTGTGATGGATGATTATTGGGCAGATAGACACAGAAACTCCTTGCCAGTCTGGTAATTATGATAGATTTCTGTTTTTTAGTAAAAATTATATGAAAAAGTCGTGTATGTTAACTTAATTCTTATTTTAGGTAATGTACTTTCAAAACTTTTATTTTAGTATTTAAGATGTAAAGTTTTAAACATTTAAGTATCCAGGTAACCGGTGTAATCGGTTGAAGCGTTAATTAGTACCATGCTGATGTGGTATCCAACTCAGTATTATTTGCTGACATGAATATCTTAATCTAAAATTAGTTTTTATGTATTGTGTTTTATTAAAAGAAATAGTTAATGCTTCAACCGGTTACTCGGATACTTAAATATCTAAAACTTTACATCTTAGGTACCAAAATGAAAGTTTTGAAAGTTATTACTTAAAATAGGTATCAAGTTAAAGTAACTTGCTTTTTTTTTTCAATTTATCATTTTTTTTTACATTAAAGTGTTAAAAAACATTAAATTTATTATGAAACGTGGATCATTTTTGCTTTTAGAATTCCAATCATATACAAACTTAATATTTTCATACAAATCAATTATCATGTATTGTTTTATATATAAAACATGTGTAAATATACAGTATAGACACTATATTGTTTTATATGTGAAACGTTTAGAACTATTTTACGTGTCGACATAAATAATCCTAAAAGTTTCAGATATGCAGCAACACTATATTTTTCATATGTAATCGTTTTATTTCATATATGAAACAACATATGATTGTAAGTTCATAGTAAAATCTTGGTCTGTAAAAAAATGAAACTCTTCTGCTTTATATCTGTTGAAACCTCTATTTTTTACAGGTTTTTAAAAAGAATAACCTGATAAGATTCTAGATATATTCTTACACAGTTATAATTTTGTGGGTTTTTTTGCAGGAGATTATCATCTTTATCTCCAAGCATTGATATGAGTAGGCAAGATTCTTCGGTTTCCTTCTTTTTTGTTAACAAAAAATATGATGTTAACTTTATTGGACTAATAAAACTAATTCTTTAATAGAGGTTACTTCAAATATTTGATTTAATGATGAAGGGCAAATAGCTAATTTTTATGTGGAAGTTACTTTTATGATATTTAATAAGATGTTACAAATTTTTATGTGTAAGTTACTTTTATGGTATTTAATGATGTTCATAAGAATGTTTTCATAACCATAAGGTATTTATAAGAATGTGTGAACCATGAGACATTCATAAGATTGCGTTCATAACCATATTGTGTTCAATAAAAAAATTTCAAAAATGTTTATATGTTACGATATTTTCCACAAATACCCTCTTATAGAATATGTTCGCCGATTATTTTTGTTCAAATTTTCATTTATTATAAATATGTCATGATTTAATCCATAGATTTCATAGATTAAGGGTTAAGATTGATTTACATAGTTAACACCAATTTTTGGGTTACAGAAGAGCCATCCTAATATATATATATATATATATATATATAGGTATTTTTTTCTAATTTCTATGATATTTTTAAATTTATATTTTATTCAAAACTAAAAACGTTATCGCTTTCTCAAAACCACTAAAAATCGTATTATATCGACAGAGACAAAGTATAAAACAAAACACTAAAATTGTGATAAATTTCACTGCATTATGCGAGCACCCTTCTAGTATATATTCTAAAGTACTAAGAAAAACCACATGATTAATGATATAAATTTTACTATTTCTTCTTATTTAATTATCCTTAATTAAGCGCAAACAATATCATTAAGAATGTTTAGATTATACGAAATTTTTGTACCTTCAGCCTAATCGTTATTTAAGATACAACCGATTTAAAATGCATTAGCATTAGATCATTTGATACGAAGCAAGAAAGTTACAAATTTAGTACAAAAAAAAAACAAATATGTGATATTTACCGAACAGATAAATGCAAAAATCAACATAGGATTGGTAACAAATGCAAACGAGATGATAATAAAGCAAATATGAACAAACAATTAACTAAACACGAGTTCCTGTTTGGTTTGATAGAATGTTTTTGAGAAATTTGAATTTCGTAGAATAATTTATAATTATAAGAATTTGGAATCTTCGATATATTTGGTCTGCAGGATTTTGAAATAGAATTCCACATCCATTCTTTAAATCTAATTTGTAAGAAAAAAAAACTAAAAATACTGATTGATCATTACAAAATTACTGTTTTTCAACTGTTTTAGAACATCGTTGTAAACAAATCCTTGTTTACAAGGAAATCTAGTAAACTGCCATTGAATTTCTAAATCATATTTAATGATTGTTTGTTCAACGCTTATTCAATAAGCACAAAAGTCGATATTTACATTTAACTTACATGATAAGATTTTAATTCATTAAAACGACATCGTATGCAACATTTTTATCCAATAAAAGTTGTTACCAGATAAGACTTTCGATCATTGTCATCGCTCTTACCAGGTAAGACTCGATCTTTTTCATGTTCATCTGATAAAATAAACTGTCAGTGGTTAAGATGGTGTTAAACATATTGAATCCAAATTTGACGTTTAATGAGTTTAACGTAAGTAATACAGAACCATAACAAGAACATAAATATAACTACAAATCTAAAATACTGTTGATAATACGAAAAGATGAACAGAAATACTAACAGTGATCTGAAGATTGTATGAAAAGATGAAGAACAGGTTGCGATCTTCAAACTCAGGTAAGAGAGATATTTGAGAGAAAACCTAATTATTTTGAGCTAAAACGAATGAATCGTATGAGATGAGACGGTTCACTTTTCTTTATATATCTTTTGTCTTGTACAGCTTTGCCCCTTCAACTTTGTAGACAATTGCTCCGCTAACCTTCATCTATTGTAGAAAGTGAGGCGCAGTCCTTGTTCTTTATGTCAACACTCATTCTTTTAATATTTGCATTATCTGCCCAACTCTGTTAACATATTGACAAACAAGGCACATTCAAAGTAAAGTCAGACAAGTCAAGATTGGATAATACATACATTTTAACACCCACCCTCAATCTTGACTTTTAAAAAGATCAATCATTTTTAATTTTGTGCACATATAATTGTGATGATTGATACTAAGAGCCTTGGTTAAAACATCTGCAGTTTGTTCGGAAGAGGGAATCTTTACAATTTTAATAACTCMTCTACTAATTTTTTCTCTAATATAGTGGATATCAATCTCAATGTGTTTTGTTCTTTCATGAAAGACAGGATTATTAGCAATTTGTATAGCAGATTTATTGTCACAAAATAAATTGACAGGTAACAGATTGTTTATATCTAAATCAGATAAAATTTTAAGAATCCAGACAATTTCACWTGACACAGCTGCCATTGCTCTGTACTCAGACTCAGCTGAGGAGCGTGAGACAGTGCTTTGCTTCTTGYTTTTCCAGGATATTAAAGAGTTTCCAAGAAATAAACAAAAACCAGTAACAGATTTTCTGGATAAGAGACACTTACCCCAGTCAGCGTCTACGAAAGCAGTTAGATTAAAAATATCTGACCTTGTAATGCTTATTCCTTTTC
>NC_037536.1:14389455-14393332 GCF_001531365.2 Cynara cardunculus var. scolymus | reverse complement strand
TATATATATATATATATATATATATATATATATGTTCGGTAACTGTGAACATATATATATATATATATATGTAAATTGAGAAAATTAATTGAATGTGATATACGTAATAAGTATGGATAAGTTGTATCAAATAGTTGATGATGGAAAAGAAATTATGAATAGACAAAATAACATATTCAAGCTAGAAAGAATATTTTAATGTACCAAAGTATCAATCCGACCAACCCGTACGGTTTGGGTTGGGTTGGGTTGGGTTAATATTTTTCAAACCGCAAGAATTGGATTTAGTTGTTCAAATGTCTTCAACCCGATTAACTAAACCCATTAGCACCCCCAGATGAGCTATTAGAGTTGATGTAAGTTTTCTATTCGTATTTTAATTTTCTATTTTTTATTTTAAATAATTAGTTAAAGATGTTCTTACGTTGAGATAACAATTTTTTTAGAAAAAAAAAATATTTAACTAAATTTATTAAATATTTTAATAATATAATTAATTTTAAAATGTGGAAATTAGAATTTTAAATGTAGCTTTTGTAAGAAATTTTGATTTTTCATTTGTTACTTTAAATAAATTCTAAAAATTCCGTTTGAGATCCTCTAATACCAGAAAATCGAAGTAGAAGACAATGTGACGCTTTTCCTTTGTGTTGTTTCGTTAAAAAAATACAAAATTTTAACTATTGTTAGTTGTAATTATTATTATTGGAACTTGAGATCACGTGAGACTAGTATGTTTTTGTGAGATCCGTGAGACCACTTTTTTTATATTTGAAACTTCGCAGTAAAATGCTATGAAGGTTCATTTTTTTTTAATGATTTTCAAAACGTTTTGTTGTGAAGTCTCAAGTATAAAAAAGTAATCTCACGAAAACAGATTGGTCTCACGTAAACCCAACATTGTTATTGGAAATTAGTAATTTTCATTTTAATACATAATCTTCTTTTTATTATCTTTATAAAAAATATATATTTAAAATGATATTTATTTTATAATTGATTTAATTATTATATTTTTAAACTGGAAAATAATTACTTCGATTTAATCCATTTGGAGAATACACGAGCTCGAGATTACCCCACCATCCTACACTCTCTCTCTCTCTCTCTCTCTCTCTCTATATATATATATATATATATATATATATATAGGGGTTCATTCAAGGGAGAACTAATTAGTTTGTGGTAACTGTAAGATCCAATCTGAACCACAAATCAACAGATAAATTAGGAAATTAATAATTATGGTAATTTGAGTTAAAGTTATAATTAGAAGACATTTTAGGTATTTTTTTAAAAACTCCTCTCTCCTCTCTCCGACCTCCAATCCGGCCTCCGGTGAACATTAATCCGGCAGATACCAAGTAATCACAAAGATACACAATGTGATACCTATTGTGATATACTGTGATACCATTGTGATACCAGCTACGATAACAACTCAAACCCAAAGAATAAAGATACTCAATGTGATACCCATTGTAATACACAATGTGATACCCATTGTGATATACTGTGATACCGATTTCACTGGAGGCCGGAGATTGGAGATCGGAGAGATAAGAGAGGAGAGATGAGAGATGAGTTTTTTAAAAATACCTAATATGCCCTCTAATTATAATTTTAACTTAAACTACCATAATTATTAATTTCCTAATTTATCCGTTGATTTGTGGTTGAGATTGAACCTCATAGTTACCACAAACTAATCAGTTCTCATTTGATTAGACCCCTATATATATATATATATATATATATAGTATTTGTTAAGAACCTAAAATTGATTAGAAATTAAAGACAGTTCACATTACGGGTTACAACACGTGGCATGTTCATTAAGAATATAGACGTGTAATTCATTATAAATGTGTGAATCATGACGAATAACAGAAAGTGACTCATAATGAATAACACATTTATATTCATCATGGATATATTATTTATGATAAATATTCATCCTGAAAAGGAACATGTGACGTGTTCTTACTTCTGAACAGTTTCTGAGTTTCTAATCAATTTTGGGTTTCTAACAAAGAATTATATATACAACACACACATGTATAAGATGAAATTGGAGTAGAACCTTAAAATCCGACAAACTACAAAAAAACGAATGGAAAAGAAGCTAAAATAAATAACAATAGCTAATAGGAAAATGAATTAAGTAGACAACTAAAACAAATAAAATAGCCAATACAAACATACGTGTAAGATCCCACATTGGTTGGGGAAGTGAAAGAAATTTGCCTTATGAAGGACTTGATACATCCTCTATGATACGTATTTTAAAACCATGAGTCCAGATGTGTGGACAAAGCGAACAATATTCGGTATGGTTGATCTAGGATGTTACAGATGGTATCAGAGTCGGGAACCGGACTGGTGTTCTAGTGAGGACGTTGGGCTCCTAAGGGGGTGGATTGTAAGATCCCACATTGGTTGGGTAATGGAACTAAGGTTGCCTTATAAGAGGACTTGATACCTCTTTATTAGACGCGTTTAAAACCGTGAGTTCAAGTGTTTGGACAAAGCGGACATTATCTTATACGGTTAGTTCAAGATGTTGCAAATGTAAGATCCCACAACGGTTGGGGAGCGGAACTGGATACCTCCTCTATCAGACACATTTCAAAACCGTGAGTCAAGGTGTATGGACGAAACGGACAATATTTGATACAGTTGGTCTGATATTACAAGTGATATCAGAGTCGATCTTTGTACCATCGACATGATGAGGGAAACCTCATCGGGTATGATAAGTACTTAAAGGGGTGTTTGTAACATTTTAGGCAAATCTCACATTGCCAATTAGAAGGAGTAAGATTTTAGCCAGGCCTGACTAGGAAGTCATGAATTTAAGAGGGGGAAATGAGATTTGTGAGTTCCTTATGAGCCTCAAGTGTGAGCTATCAATAACTTCCATAATGGTTTGAAGTTAGATTCGATGTTATTTGGTCAACATGTTGCTTTGGGCTTTTGGGTGTTACAGATGGTATAAGAGCCAGGAACCGGACTAGTGTGCCAGTGAGGACGTTGGGCTCCCAAAGGGGTGGATTGTGAGATCTCACATTGGTTTGGGAGGTGAATGAAAGTTGTATTGTAAGAGACTTGATACCTCCTTTATTAGACACATTTTAAAACCGTGAAGCAGATAACAGTAACAAGTCTATGAGTTAAACAAATTAAAGGTTAAAATCATCGTCCACTGAATTGTTGAAGCATGTACGTAGTCAAGCAGATTAAGATAAGAGTATCCAAAGTCCATGAACTTTCATACCAGGAAAAAAAAAACTTAGAGAAACAACAAAAAATAATCATAAACAAGACAACGATTAAGCAACGATGATGAAGTTTGGCGTAACCGGCTCATTCATTGAAAATAATGGTTGGTGACGGGATTTTATATTGGGGTTTTCTTTCTTTAGTTTTTTATGAACATAATAATCGTGGTGGAAGACGACAGACAATTTTCATTTTTTTGGCAGTTAATTGATTAAAACTACAAATCAATAAAAGATTGAGAAAGGATTATTTTTGTATTTTATTTAAAGATTTCAATATGAACAAAATCAAACTCTAATTGTAACGACTGGGGTTTTGTCGTTTGCTTAGCAAAGCAGTTTTAGCAAAATCAATAAATAAATACCGAAAGAAGAATTTCGAACTACGTGTAAATTATCATATTGGGTTCACTTAATGACTTGATTGCGTATATTTTATTAGACTTCCACATGATACGTGTTGGTTCTCCTTGGACACGTGGTTGTTATTGATTTGTATTTTAAAGAATATGGTTCCTAGGTATATATATATATATATATATATATATATATAGGTTCATATACGAAAATATCATAAAATTTTGAAAAAAAATATC
>NC_037536.1:14378617-14388168 GCF_001531365.2 Cynara cardunculus var. scolymus | reverse complement strand
ATTATATTTTAGATTTTTTATATTTAAAATGAGATGTTTATCCTGTATTTGATTGTGTTTATCTGCAGTTAGTTACACGAATTCTGATATGGGATGAAATCGGATAGAGATGAACGGGTTTAAGAGTTTTTAAGAGTTTTAGTCAAATGTTTTATAAGATAATATAAATATTTACTTAATTGTTTCACCTAATGAAATTCTGATTTCACCTATGAACATGTTCATACTTTCTTAATTATCTTATTCACTTTCTGGTTTCACCTATGAACGTTCTGATTTTATTTTTAAACAAATATCATTAAATATTCTTATTAATTATTTTCCAAAAATAAATATGAATATTTTCCAAAAATTAAAAATCATTAAATAATATTATTATTATCTTCAAAAGGAAAAAAAATTGTTCCAAAAATGCTTTTAATTTAATTTATTTCCTTTTTTATTATATTACAACCTCTTATTAATCATAATCATTGATTACAAAAAATGAAAGACTTAGATCCGTTAACAAAATTAATATTATTTACTTGATTAACAAATTATCATGCCTCTATATGTGTGTATATGTGTGTGTAAATATCACGTTAAATCATAAATTGAAATGTAAAAACTGAGTCTTTAATATATATATGTATGTATGTATGTATGTATGTATGTATGTATGTATGTATGTATGTATGTATGTGAGGAGAAAATTAATAGATAAACATGCATTCAACTTACCCTTAAAGATTAACATATAATGATACAATGTTAGAATGAAATACTTGTGGTCTTTCAATTTTTACAAGATTTCAAGACCTCGATATATTACAAAAAGAGTTAAATACACGAAATAACAATCCACTTTCACAAATTATTATCATATTATATTTTTATTTTTTCTTATTAGAACTATGTACTTTTAAATAATTTTCTATTAAGACATTGTACTTTGAAAAATATACTTATTATAGCAATGAGTTGTCTTTTGATTTGAATTAAGATGTCATGACACGAACACCTTTTCATGTCATGCATTGTTCACGTGAAATATCCACGTATAACGTAACATGTTGTCCACTTTTCACATTTTCACAAGTGTAAATTACATGAAAAAGTAATGTACTTTATCTTGATTCCTATTTTCGGTAACGTACTTTCAAAACTTTCATTTTAGTGACTAAGATGTAAAGTTTTAAACATTTAGTCTTCAACCGGTTACCCGAGTATTTAAATGTTTCATCCGAACTTTTTCTTTTTGCAAAATATATATCAATCGCCAAACGAAGGTTCACATTTTATTTAAAAATTTGACACAAATTTCAAACATCTAATTTATTGAATGTATTGTTAATGATTTCGAAACCGTGTGGAAACAAGATTTTGAAATTTCGTTTTATTTTTTAATAAAATTTTTATCATGTGATAAATGTTAATGAAATAAATCACGTGTAATAAGATGGTGTAAGACTATACGTTAAGATGAGAAACATAAAAAGAAATTTGGACCTTGATCATTTTTAATCTCACGGGCAAATTGCATGAAAAAGTAACGTACTTTAACTTGATTCCTATTTTGGGTAACGTACTTTCAAAACTTCCATTTTGGTACCCAATGTGTAAATTTTTAAACATTTAAGTACCTGGGTAACCACTTGAAGACTAAAATTAGATTAAAAAAAGACTAATTTTATATTTAAAAAAATCCACGTCACTGACCACGTCAGCAAATAATACCGATTTGGATACCACATCACTCGCCACATCAGCATGATAATCGGTTAATACTTCAACCAGTTACCAGGGTACTTAAATGTTTAAAACTTTACATCTTAGGTACCAAAATGTAAGTTTTGAAAGTACGTTACCCAAAATAGGAATCAAGTCAAAGTACGTTACTTTTTCATGCAATTTGCCCTAATCTCACTTCATCATATAAATTATGTTTGATATGAAAATTGATCTGATGCATTTTGGTGCATCTTATCACTGTTGATCTCCATTTATGATTGATCTAATGGTGGAGATCTCTTTTTATCTTCTCATGTTAATTTTCATTCTCACTGGAACTCAATCTATATGAATGATGCACTTTGATTAAAAATGGGTTTTTATGACGCCACAACTTTCTAAGGGTCTTAAGAAACTATTTTATATGAATTAAGTTATAAGACCAAAAAATAATGTATCATATCTAAATGCGTTGTTATAAGTTTATAAGACGTTTTTAGAACATAAATTTCTTTTAAAACACTTTTAATATGAAATGTTGCATCAACTATTTTAACGACATTTTTGAGAATGCCATATAAACCCATTTGTTTATTGGATACTTGTTTTATGAATCATTTTTTCAAATAGTGTTCTATAATATAGCTAATACGACGTTCTTTTTTTATATATATAAAATGTCCTAAAAATACCTTTTATGATATACAAAAACATTGTATAAACTTATTAAAATGTCTTCAGATAAAACGCTTTATTTTCTGATTCTATAAAATGATCTATTAAAATGCTTATAAATTTTTTGAAGTTCTCTAACTCTAATTCTAATTTTACAGTAATGATGATATATTATAGTTAGAGACAAGGTTTAAAACGGCGTGAAATGTGACGTAGCAGCGAGGTCAAGCCTCAAGTCTTAAGAGTCATGGCGAGATCGCGGCGTTACTTATGGCAGCAAATTTTTGTATCATGTAAGTTATTATACATATAGACATATATTTTCTACTATTACTCAGTGAGTCAATGATATTAAATAATTTAAATTAGGTTAAACATTATAAACTAACAAATAACACATTAAAAAAGTAAGAAAAATCAAACCTTGTTTTACAAAAATTGTGCATTAGGTCATGGCATGCCACGTACATAACGTGGCGTGAGACACAAGTCTTAAGCCATGACATACCATCACCGCAAGACGAATGATTTTTATCCACAAAAATCATCCATGGAAACTTATGTCGGTGATCATCGATGGATCATCCAGAGAACACCAATAGTTTGGTAGAATTCGATACTTTTTGAGAAAATACTAATGGATCACCCAGACCCAGAGAATCCCTGGGTCATTTGTCACTGATTGATTTGAATTACTCATCAACATTTGTGACGGTTTTGTGACGAATCACTCTTTAACGACAGATTTTCCAAGGAAATGTCCGTAGGCAGAAGTCTTTCATTTAGTAATGTATGGACTCTCCATTTTTCATCATTTTTTTGGTTATGATTAATAAAACATCAATTATTAACTGTGAGTGTCTGAGTCAGCTTACGCATACTTCAACTAAGCTAACGTCTGCTTCTACTAATCCAATATATAAGACCCTGAATATTACAACCAGGAAAAATTTATAAAGTTTGAGCGACACTCGAACTAGCAGCCGTGGGCCAAAGCCTAACCTTTATTTGCCGATTTGCCTGTTGAGCGAGTTCTCAAAATGTAAAACCAATTACTTTTTAAATAATCTGAAACATAATATTTACAAACCTAATAAATTATACAAACTTACAAATCAGTTTTCATGTGTTGTTTCACATGTGAGACAACACATGTGAGAATGCATTGTTTATACATTGTTTCGTATATGAAACATTCAATCTTGTTTTGTGTGTGAAAAAAAGTCTTAAACATTTCACATATGAAACAACACTGTAAAACACATTAAATACATATGCGTCATTTCTCATGTGTTATAATGTAACTTCTGTTATTTATGGAATATTCGTTTTTGGTCAAAATGAATTATGACTAATATAATTTATTAAGGGGCCGTTTACCTACACACTTATCCGGTAAGCGCTTAATGGTAAATTTCAACCCTATATCATACTTCTCGGGTAAGATTTTAGTCTACCAAAATGATATCGTATCTAACAATTTACCCAGTAAGCTCTAATCGTGGTAAGAGTCGTCGTCATCACTTACCGGGTAAGACTCTCGGTTCATGCATTCGCTCTTGCATGGTAAGATTTTTGGTCCTTGCCCTATTCATCCGGTAAGGGAATATGACTTGATAAGCGCTTACCCGAGTAAACATTTGGTAAACGGCCCCTAAGTTATGTAAAGCTTAAAAAATGTGTAACTTGTAGAGTTAGAGGTTATTTGTTTACCTCTTAATATTAAGAGGTAACCTCTGAATCATTAAGAGGTGAACTTTGTTTGGCAAAAAAAACTCTGTCTCTTAATGCTTCTAAAATTCTTTGAATGATTTTGCATCATGGGTCTTCTTTAACCATTCAGTGTTCTAATTTTATTGTAAACAATTACTAAACAATTATATTTCGTTTTGCACTATATTATGAGAGTCTCTTAATAATTCTGACCACTTAATCATTTTGTACCAAACTATTCAGCAACTACCAAACAACCCCTTAATAAGACATTTTCGAAGTTCTATAAATCTAATTTTGTTATAATGTGAACTCAATTACATATTGCTATAATATATATTATAATAAGTATTTATATAACATGCATAACATCTATCTAATATCTAATATGTATTATGAATATCTAATATATTTATAATATATATCATATATTATATGACACGAAGGATTGTATGAAAATGGAAGTTATGATGAGAAGTGTAATAAAATATTTGAACCCTTGATCACTTTTAATCTCATTCCCACATATAAATTGTGCCTTTAGAAGGAAATTGATTTGGTACATCTCGATATACCTCGTTATTGTAATTTTATATTAAAAACACAGATGGTTAAATTGTTTTTTCTTATTACAACAATATACTTTCAAAAAAAAATTATTAGAATATTGTACTCTCATTTTTCTTTGTTACAACAATATACTTTTAAATTGTTTTTTTATTAAATTACTGCAATATCATTTTTATCTTATTATAACAATATACTTTAAATTGTTTTTTATTAAAATATTGTACTTCCAATTTTCTTTAATATAACAATATATACTTTCAAATTGTTTTTTTTATTAAAGTATCATATTTTGAAAATTTTATTTATTATTGCAATATGTAACTTTTTTTATTTTAATTAAGATGTCATGACATAGGTTTTCAAGTTTTCATGTCATGTTATTATTCACGTGAAAATGTCACCTCATTCTGATTATGTGAGATAAATAAAAAACCATCAAATTTTTATAAATAATTTTCTCGTTTACTCTCTAGATAATTCATACTCTTTAAAAAATAATATAGATGGGATATGAATAATCAGGAGAGAAAGTGATGAAATTATTTATAAAAAAAACTAAATTATTCATTATTATAACAATATTTAGAAAATTTATAAAACACATTTTATTTCGTTAACATTAAAAAAAATGCTAAAAAATATAATTTTTTTGAAAAATAATCGTATTTGTTTAAAATATAAAATATATGTCACACTAAAATATTTAATTTCCTTACAATTTAATAAGAGGGAATTATTTTAGAAAATATTTTTTTAAAAAGAATGATGGAAAATATAATCTATGTGGGATATGAATAATCGGGAGGAAAAGTGAGGATATTATTTAAAAAATAACAGTTTTTATTTATCATTTATTAAAAAATTAGAATGACGTGTCATCAGTGTTTGGAAATCTGTATCATGTCATCTTGATTCAAATCAAAGGATTGTCAATTGTTATAATGAATAAAATTTGCAAAATACAATGTTTTAATAAAAAAATTAAAAGCATATTGTTATAAAGAACAAGAAAAAAGTCTAAAAACTCAATGTACTATAGTGTTTGGAATGATGAAGTGTTTTGACAATTTTTTGGAACAAATAAATCATTTGACATTCCACAACCTGTTAAATAACTTCTTCAACTTTTTAAAACCTATTAGATACATTCTAATAACCTATAAAACTGGTTAATATGGTAAAATAATAAAAAAAGTCTAGAAAATACCTATGGATTTTCATATTTTGAATGATTAAATCCCTAAATATTTTTCGAACCAAAAAATTACTTACATCTATAAAATAAAACAAATATATCAAGAAAATACTTACATTTACAAAACAAAATACTTACATTTAAAAAAGATTATTGAAAAAACTTATTTTAATTAAAAAATAAAAAATATTCTATTAGTGATTTCTCAAACTAAAAATAAAATAAAATAAAAATTAAAAAGGAATATTGATTAAATTTATTTTAATTAAAAATAAATATATTTCGTATATGATTTCTTAAATTAAAAAATTTTAAAAAAAATTAAAAAGGATTATTATTGAAATTTATTTTAATTAAAATAAAATATATTATGTTTGTGATTTTTCAAATTAAAAAAATAGAAAATAATTTGATTAAATTACTGACGGATTAACAATAAATTTGTACTAAATACATAATTAATTAAAATTCATCGACATTGTTAAAAGAAGATGCATACAAATGATCCTTAATGTGATACCCAAAATACATTCTATACCCACTGTGATACCATTGTGATATCATTATGATACCATTGTGTTACATCTACACTCTAAAATCAAAATTAAACCCACAATCCAAATTTAATCGATGACCCCAAATTCCAATATAAACCAAGATGAACACCTTTACAACTTCCCCACCCCTAAACATGACACACAAAAACCTTACATCGAAGCACTAGGAGTTACATCTTATGCGTTACATCTCTGAGAAGATTTGCATTAGATCCTTGACGATATTTGTGTTACATCTCCGACAAGATCTAGGTTACGCCTCCGATGTGAAACCAGATCTGTGCAGAACCAAAAATAAAAACTGATGTGGTTTATTTTTTTCGTCAAAACGAAACCAAATCTATACAGATGGCATCGCTTTATTCTTTTCGTCCATATCTTTAACTCCAACTCAATTGATGGGGTCGCCGTTTACTTCACCCCCATCCATGTTGTCAACCTCTAGATCTGACACCAATAAGATGATAATCATGTGAGAGAATACGGTGAATCGTATGAGAGAAATGTGAGAGTGTTAATAATTTGATGAGTTGTCAATTTTTTTTACTAAATTACCCTTCGTGTATTTAAACTATGATAATAATAATCTTAAATGATTGGTTCATATTAGATCTCACAGTTATCATAAACTACACAGTTCTCATTTGATTAAACCCTTATATATATACATATATTTATATATATATACACTATATTATAAAGTATTTGACAAAAACTCTTAAAAATAATTTTTTATGCATGAAGTACTGTTTATTAATTCATATTACTTAAAATTTAAGATTACAAATAAACTGTGCACAAGTACAACTTATTAAAGCTCCATTATTGAATTTGTATAACTAACTGCAGATAAACATAATCAAATACTGGATAAACATCTCATTTTAAATATAAAAAATCTAAAATATAATTAAGATAATTATTTAGTTATAACAGAATCATTATCTTTATAAAAAATATTCTTAAGCCAAAAATAAATTACTTCGTTATTATACCTAAATTAAATTAAAATAAAAAATTGAATTCTAGAAATTGTACAAAAAACGAGAACTTTTAAATAGTTAATTTGATATTAATATCGATATATTTTTTCAAAAGTTTATGATATCTTCAAATTTATTTTTATTCAAAAGTAAAAACATTATCTTGATCAAAACTACAAATCATAATATATATCAAGAGAGACAAAAAACAAAACAAAACATTAAAATGAAGATGTATCTCGTTGCATTGCGCGAGTACCATTCTAGTATATATATAAAACATTTGACAAAAACTTTTAAAAACCATTTTTTATGAATGAAATATTGTTTATTGATGTATACGAATTAAAATTTAAGATTACAAGTAAATTGTACGTAAGTACAACTTATTAAAATTACATGTTTGAATTTGTGTATCTAACTGCAGATAAACGTAAACAAATAAAAGTAATCTCATTTTAAATATAAAAATCTAAAATATAATTAGAATAATCATTGAGTTATAACAATATACTTAATTATTATCTTTATAAAAAATTATATTATTAAACCAAAAAGAAATAACTTTGTTACTAAATCTAAATCAAATTATAATGAAAAAAAATGAATTCAAGAAATTGCACACAAAAAAGGAGAAGTTTTAAATGGTAAGTTTGATACTAATATCAACATATTTTTTTCAAATTTCTATTATTATAGTTCGTTCTGTACCACCTCTTCTGTGAAAAACGCTTGCGTTCCTCTAAGATCTTCATATTTTATATTTTATTCAAAAGTAAAAACATTATCGTTTTTCTAAAAGCACATAAAACCGTATTATAATATCGACTAAGATAAAAAATGAAACATTAGTGATTTTTATAAATGTCAAATTAAATGTTTTGATGACAATTAAAACAATATTTTATTATTTGAGAACATATAAAATTATGATAACTTTGAGAACCGGTGCATCATGTGATATTTCACATGTTTTTTTTCCATCTATGACTTGGATTTAATATATTGATTAACATGTATTTGTTATGCATATTTTTTTATGTGTTTGCAAAACAAAAAATACAACTAAAAAGTTTTACATTGTGAATCGAATACATATGAAACAATCACGTTATGAAACAAATATATATTGATCAATATATTAAATTTTAGCTTTAGATTGAAATAACCATATGAAACAATATATTACGATAATAATTCTCACAATATATAGAATTCTCAAATAATTAAGTCCCTGAGAACATCTCCAACATATTTTTTAAAATGGAAAATAATGAAATTCTGAGTTGCTTTTTTACCCAAAAATTTTGCGCAAATTGAAAAAGCAAGAGAGAGTGGGTAAGAACATCTTTAATAGATTCTCTAAAACGAAGGAAAATGTGAGATTTTAAAATTTTCGGTCCTCTTTTTTACTCCAATACTTTTTTAAATAGAAAAAGTAGGAGAGAGAAGTTTGAGCATCCACATCACATGTATTTGACACATTTCTCTCAAACGGACCTCTAAAAATCTCTGTTATGATCAGATGTTTTTGTTCAGTCACGGTTTTTTGATATAAAAAAACCCAAGTTTTTGTCTCATTTTTTGTTCTATTATTATATTTAATAAAAAATAATTATAAAATATATATATAATTTAATATTGACATTAGAACTTTAAACTAATAATTTCAAAATTAATTTTGATGAGTTTAATTTATAAATAAGCAAATAAATTTGTATAATTACTAATTAATAAATAAATAATATATATATATATATATGATTTTATCTATATTTTATAATGAAAAAAGTCTAAAAAAACTTAGATAATTTTTTGGAACAAATAAGTTTTTGGACATTGCAAAACATGTTAAATAACTCATTGGCTTTTTTCATATTTTTTTTTCATTATTTTATCATATTAACCAGTTGTATAGGTCATAAGAATGTATCTAACATGTTTTAGAAACTCCAAAAAGTTATTTAACAGGTTTTGAAATGTCTAAGGATTTATTTGTTTTAAAAACTTGTGTAAGAAATTCATTATTTTAAACACCAAACTTCATTGAGTTTTTTTAGACTTTTTTATTTTATAATAATGTAATTATAAAAATTATTAGAGTAGTAAATTTAACAAAAATATATTGAAATTGTTATAAATGTA
>NC_037536.1:14369930-14377037 GCF_001531365.2 Cynara cardunculus var. scolymus | reverse complement strand
TTTATTAAAATTAGTAATCATCAATTTTATTTTTATTTATTAATAATTAATATTTATTTATAATTAATATTAATGAAAGTTATAATTGAAAAAAAATGATAAAAAAAACTCTTCATAAGCTATTTCAACCAACGTTTCAATAACTTATAAGTTAGCTTATGTCCATTCAAACGTATATCAAAAAATAAGCTACCTTATAAGTT
The DNA here is from genome assembly GCF_001531365.2 of Cynara cardunculus var. scolymus. NCBI lineage: Eukaryota > Viridiplantae > Streptophyta > Magnoliopsida > Asterales > Asteraceae > Cynara > Cynara cardunculus. The sequence continues at coordinate 14,376,834 of NC_037536.1, read as the reverse complement.
AACTTATAGCTAGCTTATGTTTGTCAAACAATGCCTTATTTTCAATTTCTTTTATTGGTAAAAAAATTAAAATATTGTTTCTTTCTCTTAAACATGGAGTTTTAGAGATATGGAGATTTTCATATTCTCTCATCTTTTTTTTATTTTAATATATTTTATTAAAACATCAAAATTCTATGTTTTAGCATAGGTATGGGAGATCCTTTTTTCAATATCTCTCCTAATAAGAATTCTTGAAATTAAGTATTTAGAAAAAAGAAATAATATTTCATTTAAAACTTATTAAATATATTAAATGATTTAACTAAAAATTATATAAAAATATTGGATATGAAATATATATATATATATATATATATATATGTAAAAATAATTAATTACAAGAGTTATCTTATTTGTGGTGATTATGGAAATAAAAGAATAGAAAGACATGCAGAAAAAACAAAAGAAAAGCTTGTTAGCATCATGATTATTACTTATAAGTATCATGTATGAGGCACCACCAATGGATCCCATGCATCATTTCTGAGTATCTCTTGGGAACTCCTTTCTGTCTTCTTCTCCCAACCCACAACTCTACTCCCACCCCAACACCACCCCCTTCCCTCAAACTGATTTATATATATTACATATAAATATATATATATATATATATATTATATATAGTATATTTGCTTAAGGGGGTGGACTTCATCTCCAAACAATACATTTATATATATACCTAAACCTTATAAATTGCTCCCTGTAGGTGGCACACTTTTTCAGGGTAAAAAAACACAAGAAAACCCTTTAATCCAATCACCATGAAAACGATGATCTTTTCTCCGACCACCACCTTCCACCACCTCCGCTCTTCTCCGGCCACCCCTTCTCTTCTTCCTCCCCTCCTTCTTCCCTCCACAGGTATCTCTCTCTCACCATCATCCCTTCTTGTATCTATCTGTATGTCTACATATATATATATATATATATATATATACATGTGTGTGTATGCATATAAATGCCGATAAAAGCCGTTTACTGTTGTTGTATTTTTTGGCTTATTCTGGCTTTCTTTATCGTATATAAATGATTATATATACATATATATATATATATGTGTGTGTGTGTGTATGTATATATGTATACAATAAAGAGATTATTTGATTCGTATACAAGATCTTTACTTAGAATATGGAAGAAACAAAGCCAAGATGGAGAAATATTTTGTGTTCAAAGATCGAATTTTGCTATTTAATCTGTAAAAATATCTTTGGCATCTGATCTCTGTGCGCACACGTTGGATTCCACTGTTTTTATGAGTCAAATTGAAGCAGTAAAAATGATGATCATTCATCCAAGCTTTATTCCTTTTCTGCTTTGATCTCAAGCATCTAATATCACACACACACACACACACACACACATATATATATATATATATATATACTTAAATATATTCCTTTTTTTTTAATTTCCATATATAATATTAACTTGATTTATCTTTAATTTATTGATTTTCTATTGGTCTACAGGCAGTGTTGTTCTTAAAGGTCCCAATTTCCAATGCAAAGCCGTATCAAAATCTCGTACACAAGGTAATTTAACTATTAATTTATTTATTTAATTAATGTAATTAATTTATCAATTTAATCAATAACACCCCATATATATAATTACCTTTTCTGATATACAAATACAATACCAATTTTATTAATTATTTTATGGGATAAAAATATTTCATCGAAATTGTTTGTCACAATAAACAAATATATAAATCTTTTTTAAATAAAAATAAAAATGAAAATATATGATTAAATAAATATGATTGAGTATTCTGTGTGGGTAATTAATTGGTGCAGAATATCTTGATGTACTTCAACAAAATGGTTTACCATTTATCAACTGGCAAAAGGACATCGTGGAGGATGACGTGGACAACGATAAGGTCTTACTTTTGTACTTAGATTTATATACGACCTATAGATACATTTCCTCATAGCTATAGATTTTGTACTAACATCGATCATTATCCTGTACGATTCATCGATCGATCGGTATCCGAAGATTTTGTATTCTAGCGACGAGATCAAGGGATTTGTCGAGAAAATCAAGGAAATGTTGGATTCTATGGATGATGGAGAGATAACTGTCTCGGCTTACGATACTGCTTGGGTTGCACTGGTGGAAGATGTTAATGGAAGTGGCCGTCCTCAGTTTCCGTCAAGTTTGGAGTGGATTGTAAACAATCAACTCATTGACGGATCTTGGGGCGACCATTTGATCTTTTTGGCTCATGATCGGATCATTAATACGTTGGCCTGTGTAATTGCTTTAACTTTTTGGAACGTTCATCCCACCAAATGCCGAAAAGGTAATGGTTCTTTATCGTCATTGGTAAATTGAACCATCAAGTATCTACGTAACGTCTTTTACCGTATATGTGATTAATGGGAAAAGATGTAAATGAAGATAAGTTTTTTCTACTAATAGAAATTATGGTGATCGAATTGAATTTGCGACATAAAATCCGTCACTAATGCCGTTAGATTTATACAGGAGTGGAATTTCTGAAAGCGAACATAAGCAAACTTGAGGACGAGAACGAAGAACATATGCCGATCGGTTTTGAAGTAGCGTTTCCGTCACTTATCGACATTGCAAGGAAGCTCAACATTGAAGTTGGAGAAGATTCTCCGGTTTTGGAGGAAATCTACGCAAGACGGAACCTAAAGCTCACAAAGTCGGTACTTTATCGTTTACACACCGTTCTTTTTATCCGAAAGATAAGAAACTAAAAACAAATTTCCAAAAACGATCCTAATTGATGACGATGTTTTCTTCGTGACGAAAAGGATACCGAAGAACATAATGCAGAAAGTGCCCACAACTTTACTTCATAGCTTGGAAGGAATGCCAGATTTGGAGTGGGAAAAACTTCTAAAACTTCAGTGCAAAGATGGATCATTCCTCTTCTCACCATCATCCACTGCTTATGCACTCATGGAATCTAAAGATGAAAAGTGTCTTCAATATCTCACAAATGTTGTTACCAAATTCAATGGTGGAGGTGTGTTTTCATGGTAGTTTGTGGATTACTTTTGTTTTTCTACAAAAAAGAATGTTTCTAATTATGGAATCTTATCATCTTCTTGTTCATGATCATGATGTAGTCCCCAATGTGTACCCCGTGGATCTTTTCGAACATATTTGGGCCGTTGATCGTCTTCAACGTCTTGGGATTTCTCGTTATTTCAAGTCAGAGATCGAGAACTGTGTCGAATATATCTACAGGTACGCAAATCTGATAAATAAAAAACTGTTCGTTTGTACCAGCAAATCTATCGTTTCTACGTCTCAAGAACGGCTAGAAATCGTAACGATCAATTGAAATTTCAGGTACTGGACTAAGGACGGGATTTGTTGGGCGAAGAACTCGAATGTACAAGATATTGACGACACTGCGATGGGATTTAGGCTTTTGCGAATGTATGGTTACGAAATTTCTCCGGGTTAGTTTTCATGAACATATGCTCGAAAATTCCAAATAGGTTAGCGTTTGTTTAATTTTAGTGACGAATTCAAGATTAACGAGTGTTTTTGTGACAGATGTGTTTCGACAATTCGAAAAAGACGGCAAATTTGTGTGTTTTACCGGGCAATCAACACAAGCCGTCACAGGAATGTTCAATTTATATCGGGCATCGCAAGTGCTCTTTCCCGGAGAGAAAATCCTCGAGGATGCCAAGAAGTTTTCGTATAATTATTTGAAAGAGAAGCAATCGACAAACGAACTTCTTGACAAATGGATCATCGCCAAAGACTTGCCTGGCGAGGTATGCACAAATATATCGCTGCCAGAATAAGTTCATTTTGCGCGAAAAACTCAGACCATTTGCGACACATTCATATAAAACCTATGATGGCATTAAACTTGGACCATTTCTATTCGATATATGTTATAGTCTCCCTTCTTTTTTCGGGGGCTCTTTTGGTGTTTCACATATTTCTAACAACTTCGAATCACGAATCAACAGGTGGGATACGCGCTAGACGTGCCATGGTACGTGAGCTTGCCCCGACTCGAAACAAGATGGTACTTGGAACAATACGGAGGCGAGGATGACATTTGGATCGGAAAGACGTTATACAGGTACTACTACATTAGCGCAATAACGTCATAAAAATATAGAAAAACGACAACTTCTACCAACAGCTTCTGATTTTGGCAATGGATACGTACCGAAACCAGATTCTACTATGCAAACACCGAGTACATTCAACAATGAATATATAGTACAAAACTTAGTTCTCTAATTCTCAAAATATTTACCATTCTCGTTTAAATCCGACTTTATTTATATAAACCATAAATAAAACAGTAACTATATATATATATATATGTATTATATATATACAACTAACATGGAATATTTCGACTTTTCCTTAAAATTTCTGCACAAATTTGGCATCTATTGCAAGCCTGCAACACATGCGTTTCTGTTTGTCGCTTAACAAGCAATCAAACATCGGGACTTGTATATCTTCTATGTTCTGAATTGGTATGAACATCCAACAATTTATGTATATATTCTTCCCAATTCATATATCTGAAATCAGTGATCGGGACTTGAAATCATGTGAGACTCGTGAGACACATTTTTACATTTAAAACTTCACAGCAAAACATTGTTAAGGTAACCTTCATAGTATTTTTACTGTGAAGGTTCAAATTTTTTTTACCTTCACAATGTTTTGTTGTGAAGTTTCAAGTGTAAAAATGTGTTATCACGGGTCTCACGGAAACAAACCGGTAGAACCAACCCCAGCGATCGGTATGCATTTATAATATTATTAAGAACCCAAGAACCATTCTTTTTTAAGATGAATATTATTATTCATTAAGAATATCTTTGACGACATTTATCAAGAATATTTTATCACATTACTCATGAAAAAGGACGGCTTGTGAGTTCTTAAAGAAACCTCCCTCTATATATATATATATATATATATATATATATATATATACACACACACAATCTTACGATTGTTCATTGCCCATCTAAATGTCTAAAATGTCTAACTCCAAAACAATCCCGATGTAGATAATATACATCTGTATATATATGCATATTGTGTTGGGTTCACGTGAGATCAAGTTGTTTTCATGAGATCCATGAAACCACTTTTTTACACTTGAAACTTCGTAGCAAAACACTTCGAAGGTGTAAAAAAGTGGTCTCACGAAAACAGGTTGTCTCACGTGATCCCAAGTCTATATATAGATATACATATCTATTATATATGTATATATATATATATATATATATTATTTTGGTCATATTCAACTTGTGGAAACCCTACAGGATGGGAAATGTCAGCAACAACACTTATCTTGAAATGGCTAAAATGGATTACAACAATTGTCTCACTATGCATCAGCGCGAATGGAACACTATGCAGCAGTAAGTTTGCTAGTTATTTTTTATAAATAATTCCAATGATTTATAATAAGTATCGTTTTAATGATTTAAATGAATAAATCCAATAACAGATGGTATGCGGACTTCAATATCGGACGGTTCGGGATGAGCAATATCACGAGTCTTTTGGTCGCATACTACTTGGCTGCAGCCAGTGTATTCGAGCCCGAAAGGTCCAAGGAGCGAATCGCGTGGGCTAAAACAACCACATTAGTCGACGCTATCTCCTCCTTCTTTGATTCACAACAACTCTCGAACGAGCATAGAAGAGATTTCGTCAACGAGTTCAGAAACACGCCTTCGTCCCTTCATCCTGCCAAGTGTGTTTTCTTCTCCATATTTTAGAGTGCAAAAGAATTTAGCGACAACCCGTTTTGGGCGTCACGATAGGTTTTATCGATTGCTAATTTTCTGTTTTGAACTCAGATATGGAAAACCGTGGCATGGGTTGATGGTTGCACTTCAGGGAACCCTACACGAGCTCGCATTGGATGCACTCATGGCAAATAGTGGAGACATCCATCCACAACTTTACCATGCCGTAAGCTCGATATATCTCTGCTGATTTTCTTTTGTAACGCTCCATTGAGTGTCGCTAAAGATAACTAATGATCGTGTTGTTTAATTTCATCGTTTGGAATTAGTGGGAGATGTGGTTGACGAGATGGCAAGAAGGAGCGGATGCGATAGAAGGACAAGCGGAACTGATAGTACATACAATGAACATGATCGCTGGCCGATGGACATCGAAGGAACTCTTCACCCATCCTCAATACCGACGGCTATCAACAATCACTGATAACCTCTGTCTCGAAATACTCCATTCCGATAACTCCAAGGTACACGCAAACTAATTCGCACATATTACTCCATATTAATTAAATTCAATCAAGATTCTTTCGCCATTTATTCAATTGACATAACAAATCTTTGTGTATCATCAGGAGAATCGAAGGACATGCTTCGGCAGTGAAACTGCAAACACGACAAGCGAATCCAGAATGCAAGAGCTAGTGCAACTTGTACTCAGCAACTCGCCCGATGATCTCGATCAGGATCTGAAGCAGACGTTCCTAAGCGTCGCGAAAACCTTCTACTACAAGACCTACTTCGATCAAGAGACAATAAATGTCCATATCTCCAAAGTATTGTTCGAGAATGTAATCTAGAAATACTGAAATATTCATATAACATTATTATTCAAATGAAAGTAATATCAATGAAATTAAAAGTATTTACATTTATGATCTTTTAGAGGGAGTTACTTGACAAAGAAAGTAAAAAAACCAAATTAACCACAATGGTGGTGTCTGATTGGTTTGAGCTTGGCTCTAAAGGTCAAAAGTACCGGGAGGTCTCAGGTTCAAATCCAAGGAGGAATAAAAATCCCCTTGTGGCCACGGAGGTTCAAATGCGGTGACTTCAGGCTATCTGCAAAA
>NC_037536.1:14317430-14364930 GCF_001531365.2 Cynara cardunculus var. scolymus | reverse complement strand
ATACCCCTTTAGCGACGGATCGGCGAGGATATTCTTCATTTTTGTAGTGAATATGTTGATTCTCATGATGCAAACACGATACAACGTCTAATGAGATTCGAACTAATAATGTTTAGGTTATCATAAGAAAGTTTCAACTTGCTTTATTACCGAACTTGTGCTTCACTAGAAAAATCATGTGTTCTGTAATCAAAATTTTGGATTTTCAACCTAAGACGTGATTAAAATTAATATTGTAAATCAATTATAACACTACTAGAAAAAGGAGTATTGTTAACTGATTATACTAACAGACTATGTGATTTACTTAACAATGGCTATATCCATCAGTAATACGTCACGTAAATAGTTAATAGCTTGGAAACTAAAATGCAAATCATGGATTATCGAACTATCGTTGGATTAACTACAGATTATTGACCTATCAATGTTTCAACGAATTACCACAAATAAGTCGCCACAGTGGAGGTGAAAATAAAACATTGGACCATGGTTAATCGATGGATTCCGATAGAAGGCTGCTGATGGATATTCGTTCGGGTATCGTTGGAAGTCCATCAGTAAACTTCTAGTTAGATATATGTCGGGGAAACTGCTTTATAAGGGTTGGGTTCATGTTAGACTAACATGTTTTCGTGAGACCTGTGAAAACCATTTTTTTATACTTGAAACTCCACAGCAAAAACATTGTGAAGGTTACATTCACAACGTTTTGCTGTGAAGTTTCAAGTGTAAAAAAGTGGTCTCATAGGTCTCACGAAAACATGTTAATTGATCTCACGTGATCCCAAATCTGCTTTATAATATATATGTTCTTTTTGCATTTCATGTAATATGCGAAATAACTCGTTGAATTCAAATTAATTAATAGATGTTGATACAACCAAATAATTCTTGAGTATCAACAAATAAATGCTTAAACCACGGGGTGTTTGGGATGCGCTTATTTGAAACTACTTATGCTTTTCTATAAAAGTCTTTATCAACTTATTATAAGTTAGAATGGTTTAACTTCTTCAATTACTCTTTATTACCGGTTTGGCACCGATATAAGCTGTTTATCTAAACACCCAAAAGTATTTATTACCGGTGTCACATCGAAATAAGTCAATAAATTGAGAGAACCAAGATGGGAGTGAAAAATCTGGAAAGCATAATGGGTGAAAGCTTTCACCATCGCGTTCATATTCACATTCATCTTCGCTTTCATAACTTGGTGACATGTCTATTTGCATAGCTTGCTCCCTCACTAACAACTTGAAAAGGCGTTTTTATCCTCCTTTTAGATAACTCTCTTCAATAGAAAATTTCAGTTTATACATGCATGCTCCAAAACCTTTATACATCTTTTGTGAAATTCTCTCATACTCGTCAAGAACGGACCCAGAAATTTTTTCAAACGGTAACATTATGACTATAAGAAAAAACCATAGGGAAAAATGTTCAAACGGTAGCACCGTTTGACTATAAAAAACAAATATACGGAATTTTTTTCGATCGGTGGCAAAATTTGACTAAGAAAATGACACTAAAACGATTCGAACATGGGTCTAGGGTGGAATAAAAGCCTTGCAAACCAACTCTACCAAATAAAACTTGTTCTCATTGTAGTTTCAAGATACATACGGTGGCACACAACAGATTAATATGGTTGCACCTTTCACGAACCTAAATTTTTTTACCTTTGAGGGAGGAATAATACGGTGGCACAAAAGTAGGTCCGTCCATGTACAGTACTCATCCATATTTAAATGTAACCTCACATATGTTATTCGTTGATATTGATTATTACTATACGTGATCTAGTTTGACTGTGAGTATTATCTCTTCAAGCCTTTGCAAAAGGAATAGTTGCACTTGAACGTTGTACAAATGGGTTTGTATTCTGTATTAAATAACATCATAGAGTGAACGAGCGTGTCTCAAGGTAGACTCAAGAAAAATAGAGTAGCAAAGTTGGTGACGTACTCTATATCAACGTGTTTGTTTCTCACTTCTACATTTTTCGCATCAACGTTTGTGTATGAAAAAAAACGTACAAGTAGATATTCTTGTGCCGACAGGGAATGTGTATTTGTATATAGCTTATGTGTGTGTTATTCTGTTTTTAATCTACGGCATCGACACTTTTTCTATCTTTGTAGTGCACTACATTCATTTAAAGCTCCCTTTATATGTGAACTATGCAAAATCTCCCTTTTTCGTTGCACGAGAATAGCCAATTCACAAGATTGTCGAATGTAGGGACAGAAATAGAAGCTATCCATACATAATGTGTTAGATCCTTGTCAATTTGCCATTAGGGATATGTTAGTTTATTATCTTGAACCCCTCTCTCTCAGACTCTCACAGACCCACACACGTGTGCGTAGTTGCGTACACACATACACACAAACACACATACACACACACACACATATATATATATATATATATATATATATTAAAATGGTTGTAATCTGTAATAGTCATATTATTCTCTGTGTTCGAATGTCTTTATGTACGTGACTATTATGCTTTCGTCAAATATGCAATTATACGTCTCTTTCTCAACTTGCAACTCACTTTTTTGCTTTATTCCTTTTTGAAAATGATACAACTGTTTGAATTTATCTATATAGTAAAATATTAAAATTAAAATAGGAAAAAAGTTATATCATAGATTTAACATAAAATTGCGCAAATTGCTACAAGTCGATTAGTTTTTGGAAGAAAAAAAAATGTAACAAACAAATTATACCTACCAAACGATATCACTACAAAACAAAAAAACTTAACGGATTTTCTCCCGTAATTTTTGACGGGTTTGTGTTTTAGTATGTGGAAGACGTTTGATTTTTATGTCAGGTTAATGTGTGTATGTATGCGTGTATAATTGCTAATAACATAATTAGACATTATATTTATTCATAAAATGAATTATTTTAAATCAGGGACGGGCCTATAGTGGTGCATATGGTGACATGTGTCATTGTATTAGTCCTCCGTCGAAAGGTAAAAAAAATTAGGTTCATGAAAGGTGCAACCGTATTAATTTGTTGTGTGTCACCGTATGTATTTTGAAACTACAATGAGAACAAGTTTTATTTGCATTACTGACCCAACTTCGAATCTTGTTAGTGTCATTTTCTTAGTCGAATGGTGTCACCGTTTGAAGAAAAAAAAATCCGTATATTTGTTTCTTATAATCAAAAGGTGTCACCGTTTGAAATTTTTTCCCTATAGTTTTTTTATAGTCAAATGATGACACCGTTTGAAAAAAATTATGATTTCGTCCCTGTTTCAAATCGAAATTGATAAACTAAACGATTTTGAGGACATCATTCTATTTTACTGGTGTAATGTATTTAAAGAGTCTGAATGATAATATGTATTGTGGACAATTTCAACGTATTTATGTAAAAATTATTCAACTTTGGTTACGTCTTATTACTAACGTCCCAAAATTAATGGTTAAGTAAAAAAAAGGGTATCGTCAAAGATAACAAACTACATTCCGAACAGTTTAAAAGTGGTTAAAAGTATATTTTCAAGTGATTGCAACTGTAAAAATTGTCCATTAAATAAATCAGATCATTAATAGATTAACAATTTATGTAATCATAGTGAACATTGACTGATTATATATTTAAAACCAAAACTTTTGACTAATGATTCAGTCGTCTGAAATGTTCAATTGTTTATAAGGTTCTATATGATCAAATATCGTAAAATTATATAGATATGGAATACATACATATATATATATATATATATATATATATAAAAGCTTTATTCTCCAATATCGTCACTTTTGTTGTCTTTTTATTCTTTTATGCATCGCTATCTTACGATTACATGTCTTTATATATATTTAAGAATTTTATTCTTCACATGATATTATATATATATATATATATATATATATAGGGGCAGGTTCAAATGAAAACCATGTCATTTTAAAAAACCGTGTAAAGCAAAATCGACCAATAATAAAATTTCATTCTTTTTTAATTAAATTTAATCAATAAGGTCATTTTGGTTATTTTCATTATTTTTTTCATAAATAAGGAAGTTATTAAAAAATATTAAATAAGGAAATTTAATAATGGAAATTATATAAATTGAATGATTTAAAGATTTTAATATTTTATAATATTAAAAATTGATTTGTTTTTTTTTTTTATTCAATGAAGCTGGAAACATTCATGAAGATTTTATCTTATTATGTAATGAATGAATGATTTGAGGTTCATTGTATCAAAAATTACCGGTTATGAACCTGTTTCATATGAAAAGGTTTTAAAATGAAAAGGTTTCATATTACCATAACATAATATATTAATGTTTATATGAAAAGGTTTCATTACGAAGAAACGGTTGCATATTATATTAAATGCATAATGAAAAGGTTTCATCATAATGAAACRGGTGCATAATATATTTCATTCTTTATGCAATTAATGTTCATATTAGAATGTTTCATTATAAAATGTTTTATTTGCTTCTTTTATTTATATTGTACATGTTCATGTACTTCCAGGTCATGATGATGAAACATATTCATGTTCAAGTTTTAATGTATATTTATGTTTGGGTTAGTGAAAATGAAACGGGTTCATGATGTAATTGACCGGTTAATCATTAACCGCTTTAAGACTTGAAAAATGATGGTGGAGGTGAATGGTTTAATAGATTAAATGGGTGCATAATATATTTTATTCTCTATGCAATTAATGTTCATATGAGACGGTTTCATTAATATATGGTTTATTGGCTTTTTTTATTCATGATGAAACATGTTCATGCACTCGTTTCATGATGATGAAACATATTCATTTTCAAGTTCATGCACTCGTTTCATGATGAAACATGTTCATGCACTCGTTTCATGATGATGAAACATATTCATTTTCAAGTTTCATGGTGATCCATATTGCATTGTGTATGATGATGATCCGTTTATTCGGATACTTGACAATGAAATGAGTTCATTTACAATTGGTTAATGATTGTTGAACTCGTTTCATGGCCAACCACGTTGTAGAATTACGTAGGGGGTCCGTTCAGTGGATGTAACGTGTTAATGATAATGAAACGGGTTCATAATGTAATTGAACAGTTAGTCATGAACCGCTTTAAGACATGAACAATGATGATGTAGGTGAATGGTTAAGTTGATGAAATGGTAAATGAAACAGGTGCATAGACAAAATCGATTCATCATTGCAAAAAATGGATGAGATTCAATATCAAATGAGGATAATGAAACTAGATATTGCATAATAATAAAATTTAATAAGCGCATTAAACAATGATGATGAAACATATTCATGTTCAGGTTTCATAGTGATCCATGTTGCATTGTGTGTGATGAGGATCCGTTTATTCGGAGACTGACTATGAAACGAGTTCATTTGCAATTGGTTAATGATTGTTGATCTCGTTTCATGGCCAACCACGTTGTAGGATTACGTAGGGGGTCCGTTCAATGGATGTAACGTGTTAATGTCCCTGAAACGGGTTCATAATGTAATTGAACAATTAGTCATGAACCGTTTTAAGACATGAACAATGATGCTGGAGGTGAATGGTTAAGTAGATGAAATGCTAAATGAAACCGATGCATAGACAAAATCGATTCATCATTGCAAAATATGAATGAGTTTCAATATCAAATGAGGATAATGAAACTCGATATTGCAAAATCATAATATTTAATAAGCGTATTAAACAAYGAAAAWWWTTYAWTAACTAAAATGTAACGAATCCGTCTACAAGTAAATTAAGAAAAACGAAATTTGATCATTTATTTTAATTTTTTATGAAATTATTCATTATACATTAGTGAATATGTTGTGTTTTGATTTTGATATAACTTATTGATGGATATTATTTTAAAAAATGTTAACATTAAAATAGTATATATATATACTTCACAAAGTGAATCAATTTCATTAATAATATAATTTACCTGATATGGTTGTCTTGAATAAAAAATACTATGAATTAAATTTGTTTACCGATTCTATCCTTATTGATGAAATAAAATAAATATTAATTATTTTTTAATTTTTAATTTCCTAAAATAAAGTAATGTAGTCTTAGCCATTGATCAAAAAAATGAATGGATGAGATTGGTTTACACGGTTTACACAATGGGTCAAGTTTTTATTTGAACGCTCCTATATATATATATATATATATATATATATATATATATACTAGAAGATACTCGCGCAATGCAGCGAGATACATCTTAATTTTAATGTTTCGCTTTATATTTTGGGTCTATCAATGTTACAATACGATTTTATGTGATTTTAAGAAAAATAAAATATTTTTATTTTTGAATGAAATATAAATTTGAAGATACTATAAAATTTTGATAAAAATAAGTGATATTAGTATCAAATTAATTATTTAAAAGTTCTCTCTTTTGTGTAATTTCTTTAATTCAAATTTTATTATAATTTAATTGAATTTTAAAAACAAACTAATTTATTTTTGGTCTAATAAAATAATTTATTTAAGATAATATTTAAGTATTCTGTTAGATATCAATGATTATCTTAATTATATTTTAAATTTTTTATATTTAAAATGATGTTTATCGTGTATTTGATTATGTTTATCCGCAGTTAGTTATACGAATTCAAATATGAAGCTTTAATAAGTTTACCTACGCACAATCAACTTGTAATCTTGAATTTTAAGTAATATGCATCAATAGACAGTACTTTATGCATAAAAAGTTGTTTTTAAGAGTTTTTGTCAAATGCTTTATAATATAGTATAGATATATATATATGTGTGTGTGTGTTGGGGGTCTAATCAAATAAGAACTGTTTTTTTGGTAATCGTGAGATCCAACCTCAACCACAAATCAAAGGTTAAATTAGAAAATTAATAATTTTTGTAATTTTAACTTAAAATATTATTAATTAAAGGCATTTTAGGGATTTGATAAATATCTCTTCTCATTTTCTCTCTCTCCGGTGAATCTTATTCGGCAAACCTTATTAAAATGAACCTTATGTGAACACAAGATACACATTGTGATACTTACAAGCGATATTCAATGTGATACGTAGATATACATACAAGATGCACAATGTGATATCCTTTGTAAAATAATGAAGATAACGAAAATGCACATTATGATACATTTAATAAAAACAAAGAAAATGCATTGCGATACACGTGAAATATTGTGAATGTTATCACTATGATACATTTTGATTCACAAACGTCTTTAAAATACGATGTATATTAGCTAATTGATATACTAGGTAACTAATTTTAAAAAAAAATTATTTACTTATAAAAAATCTAATTAAATATTTGATTCTGTGTCAAAAATTGAATTACTATATTACCTTTTTAGTTTATTTAAGAAATATCATTAAATATCTAAAGCAAGTGGTTCACATTGAATCTCACGGTTACCACAAGCTAATCAGTTATTCCTTGAATGAATTCATATATATATATATATATATATATATATACTTTTTTTTTTGGGTAAAATATATATATATACTTGGGATCACATGAAACCAGTCTGTTTTCGTGAGACCCATGAGACCATTTTTTTACACTTGAAACTTCACAGCAAAATGTTGTGAATGTAACCTTCACAGTGTTTTTATTGTGAAGGTTTAGCTTTTTTTTTATCTTCACAACGTTTGCTGTGAAATTTCAAGTGTAAAAAGTGGTCTCACATGTCTCATGAAAACAAGTTGGTCTCACGTAAACCCAACCTATATAGGATCACTCGTCACATCAGCATGGTAACCGATTAATGCTTCAACCGGTTACCTGGTACTTAAATGTTTAAAACTTTACATCTTAAGTACCAAAATAGAATTTTTAAAAGTACGTTAATGAAAATAGAAATCAAGTTAAAGTACGTTATTTTTTCATACAATTTATCCTTTTAAATATGATCAAAATAAAAGAGACATCAACTTTTTGAAGCATCTTATTTAAATTTTTTTATTGTAAATCAATAATACGTTTAAAAAATTCCACAATTTCCAAACATAAACAAATTTAAATAAATTTTAAAACCAAATACACCAAATAACAATTAATGCATACCATTGTGTCAAGTATCAGATCGTATTATTCCTGGAAGGCCATGATCGAGCGAACAAAAAATGGCACGCTTAAACATACAAAACTTTTGCTATATGATTTTGTTTCACGCTCATAACCAATCTATTCAAGCTTGAAAGGAGGAGCACTGCCAAGGTAGGGCTAAAAGGGCCCTACGAGATTTTAAAGGCCTAAAAACGTCGTTTGAACATGTTTCTGGACACTTTTGTGTTTTTTTACTATGTTTTTACATTTTTCGTTTGAACTTTTATGTTTGGCCCATCGTCTTTTCTTGCCCGTTTGAGTTTGAGACTCTTATTTACGGGTTTCTTGTGTAATCTGGAATTCTAGACAGTCAAAGCTTGAATACAGATACTTCCAATTTTAATCCCAAATTTGAGTTGCTGGAAAATCGATTTAAGCTTATAGTTCGATGTTTATTGAATCAACAAAGTTTAGGAAAAGATTGTTTTTGGATATTCATAAAATAAGCAGGATCAACCTTTGTTTATTTATCGTACAATATAATAATAATTTTATCAGTTAAGTAAAAAAAAAATTATATAAAGTTATCATGTTAAATCATCCTGTGAGAATATGTGAAACCTCAGATTAATCTTCAAAAGAGCCCTTAAAGAAAAAAGGGAGGTTCTAACATATATAGAATGAAATTTGTCCAAGTCTAATTGATGTGAGACTCTAACACATCTGATATCACATAAGCTGAAATCCATTATAATAAATAAATATAAAACATTTATTACATTAACCAATTCTTTGTCACAATAATAAATAAAAATAAAAAACAAATTTGATTATATTTTAATACATTTCATTACAAGAATATAAAAAAAATACGAAATAATTAAATTGTATATGATCTTACACTGAAATTACATTGATTATAAAACACGGTCAATAGAAAAGGTGGTAAGGGTGGATGGGCGACCTGGCCATAACGTGATTCCAATATAAAATCATATATGATTTGGTCGTTATGTGTCTTTCATATAGCAATCGTTTACTAAGGGACCGTTACCTAAATGTTTACCCAGTAAGCGCTTACCGTTAGAAGTTAACACTATAATTTATTTTACCGGGTAAGATTGCAGTACATCAAAATGGTATCGTTTGCAAGAATTTACCTAGTAAGCACTTATCCAGGTAAGAGTCGTCACTCTCACTTACCGAGTAAGAACTCTCCATCTTTATCATTGTTCTTACCGGGTAAGATTTTTGACTCTTGTCATGTTCATCAGTAAAAAAAAATTACCCGATAAGCACTTACCGGGTAAGCGTTTTGTTTAGGGACCGTTTACCTAAATGCTTACCCGGTAAGCGCTTACCGTTAGGAGTTAACACTATAATTTATTTTACCGGGTAAGATTGTAGTACATCAAAATGGTATCGTATGCAACAATTTACCTGGTAAGCATTTACCCGGGTAAGAGTTGTCACTCTCACTTACCGAGTAAGAACTCTCCATCTTTATCACTGTTCTTACCGGGTAAGATTTTTGACTCTTGTCATTTTCATCGATAAGAAAAATTACCAGATAAGCACTTACCGGGTAAGCTTTTGTAAATGGCCCCTAAATGCCTACCCGGTAAGTCTTACCGAATTACTTACCTTACCAAATAAACATAGAAATGACCGAGAATCTTATCCCAGTAAGAATGATGACAAGGACCGAGAGTTTGATCATGTAAGTGAGAGTGATGACTCTTATCCAGTCAATGCTTACTAGATAAATTATTGCATATGATACAATTTTGATGGACTAGAATTTTACTTTGTAAAATAAGTGAGAGTGTTTACCATATAAATTGTTGCATATTTATACTATTTTGATGAACTAAAATTTTACTAAGTAGGATAAGTGAGAGTGTCGACTCTTACGTGGTTAGCATTAATCACATAAATTGTTACATATGATGTCATTTAAATGGACTAGAGTTTACTAGTAAGGTAAGTCAAGTGAGAGTGTCAACTCTTACCTGTGTACCATTTACTTGATAAATTGTTACAAACTACGTCATGTTGATGGATTAGAATTTTATTTAGTAAGGTAAGTGAAAGTGTTGACTCTTACCCGGTTAACATTTATCAAATAAATTGTTGCATACAATATCATTTTGATGGACTGGAATTTTATTCAGTAAAGTAAGTGAGAGTGATGACTTTTACCTGATTAACATTTACCAGATAAATTGTTACATATGATGTCATTTTAAGTTACTAAAATCTACTTCATAAAATAAGTAATTTTTATTTATTTATCGGATAAATTGTTGTATATTAGTTTGATAAAGTAGAATATTGTAAGTGAGAACCTTAAACTATTACATTTTTACATTAACCGAAATTACTGTCCCTGGTAAAGAAACAGGGTTTTGTTAACTCCCTCTTGTTCACCACTCGTAATGGATACCCTTCCCCTTGGTGACGGTCTTTCCATGGCCAAACGTCCTTGCTGTTCTGAACCTTCCACCGCCAAATCTCCACCAACGATGTCATCGGAACCTGACGACGATCGCTTTGACAACGATACGGTGTTGGAATCCTTCTTAGGTGTCTCCGATTTCGATTCAATCAACACCTCTTTCGACAGTCTCATCAAATCTAGGTCATCTGATTCCGATCAAAACGACTTGATCCAAAKCGCTCTTCACCTCGGTTMTGTTCTCCTCGARGCCGGAAAACGGTCCGATCGTAAACGATCTTCCTTTCACAACGCAGTCGTATGGCCTCTTCCTCCTGATCTCACGATCAAGGTAATTTCGAATTCTGTATCGATTTTGATTTGTTTGACTCAGTTGAATTTAAGTTTAGTCGAACTCGATCCGAATTGATGGAGTCTGAATGATGATTGCAGGTTTTTGCTATGCTTGATACGCAGAGCGTATGTTACGCTGCGGCTACGTGTTCGTTTTTTCAAAAGTGTGCTGCGGATCCTTTGTGTTTTGCTAACATTGATTTAATTACGTCAGTTCCCAAGGTCAACAATGCTGTAGTCTCTTCGATGATCGGCCGAGCTGGAAATGCACTTCAGTAAGCTCTATTGTCTGTATTTGTGTAATCTGTGGGTGTATATAATGTTTTATATCGTCAATTTTTGCTTGTCATTCTGTGAGAAGCCACACATGATTGTGTTTACTTAGTATCATTCTAACTTAACATGGATCAATTGGATTGAGATGTTCTAGGCCATTCAGGCATCTTTGTGTTCCCTGTAAAATGTTAATATCTGGTCCTAGACAAATAGTTGCAATTTCGAGGGGACATTCCAGGAACGAAGTTGTTATAATTATGATTGAGAAAATATAAAACTGCAAGGTTGCAATAGATACACATATGATAACAGATACCTTAATTCGCTAAAATATTGAGAGATTTTGAGAGTGATGTATTATGTGTATAGACATTCATACGCTAGTTGCAAAATTTTCGTTGATAGTTTCATAACTGTATACTGCAACATGCATATACTTATAACTATATACTTGTTCTGTTACTTGAAGGTCTATCAAGCTTGGTGTCCTCCCACCCTGTGCATCTCCTCTTTTCTGTTCATCTGAGCCATTAGTTTATAGTATTAGGAACTCTACCGATGCATCAGGAGTTTCATGGAATGATAAGCGATCCAGACAAGGAAAAGAGTCCTCTATTCTAACAAGGTCCTGCTTGAATTCTTTGAGCGGGAATGGCGGTGGCGCACCTGGGTATGTTGTGATTATTTTTTATGACTTGATCAATCCGCTTCATATGGTCTTTATGTTTTGACACTCTCTCTTTTCTCTTCAATTATAATTGGTAGGGCTCGTTTGAGAAGATTGCACCTTTTCAATATTGAAAGGATGGATAATACAGCACTCTTGGCATCATTATCAGCTTGCCCTTCTCTGCTTGATCTAGAAATCGTGGGCCTGTAAGTCCGTTTTGTTTTGTTTTGTTTTTTTGTATCAAGTATGCTAGTCAGCGAGAGACAGTGTGGATGCCACAGATTTATTATCTATAGTGTGCTGGTCTAAATACATGTCTTTCTATGTATTAATATGCATTTTAGTTACACTAATTTGTGAATGGATGTAAAATGTGGAAATGGAAGCAAAAGTCTACTCTTTCTTAAGTCTGTATTTGACTATATTACATGATAAATAGCAAAACCGTAGAGTGTGTTTGAACACTGCAATGTAGTTCCACTAATTTGTGACCTTCTATGTGAAGTGTGTAACTCCACTTAATCTCAAAGCTATCTTAAATACGAAGGCCTTATAAACTTTTTTATAATTGCATAGAACTTGAAGAAAATTGAAATTTCTTACCATTTTTGTTGAGAATTTGGTTTTTCGTGGTAACAATCACTTGGATTGTGTATAAATTGCACTTTCCAAATACTTGGGATAATCCAATAATACACTGTGGTCCTTAAGCAGAAAACTCGAGTATATATACACTAGATTAACCGTTTTATATATTTACAAGAGAGATCGATAGTTATGGGTAGTTAGGCGTAAAATAACTGCATAGCAGTTATAACTACTTGTGGATAAGATTGAAACGTCAGGCTCAGAAGCTCTGAGCCAGAACCCTTCTCAATCAGAAGCTTCTGATGCAAACACAGAGACTTCTGAATCCATACTTAGTCTCCAAAATACTAGGTTCCTAAACCTTCTGAAGTTCATTCAGATTGCCCTGAAACTTAGAATTCCTAAGTAAGCCCCTTATAATGCTTGATGACACTAAAATCACCAACAATTTTGAAGTAATACAAGCTGACAATAAAAATTGCACTGCTATAATTCCTTATCCATATTTATACGAGATGTTTACACTGCGAATAAAATTGCTTTTCCTTCTTCTGTATTGTAGCTCAGCAAAAAAGTCCCACATCTCCAGTAGTACGTTTATCCCTTTTATATCCTGTAATACATGCTGCTGCTATGTCCCATGGTCTAAGAGAAGAAAATATTTGTTAATAGGCATGTTGAGTTGAGGCATACATTGGAATCGGTAAGCAAGCATTGTCCCTTGATAGAGCGTCTGGTCTTTGAATCTTCAAAAACAGGTATCATCTCATTTCATGTTTGTTACGGTTTTAAAAATGGTTTGAGGCGTACACCTTGTGGCGTGCCTCTTGGACCCTGGACGAGGCTTACGCCTTGGTTCAGTGAGGCGGGTCATTGAGGCATGAGGCGTTGTCAAGGCAAACGCCTCAGATGATCAGCATTGATAATGGTTTTTTTGGCTTTTTCTTTCTGTAAGTTCTATAGCAGGAATAGTACTTCTCTTTATAGTATAACTGTTTTTATCTTATTTTAAAAAACTAAAAGTCAAAGCCCATACTTTTTATTTCTTCTCTCAATCAAGAACCACTTAACCAATGCCCTTATATTGTATATACATATTTTGGTGTATATGTATGTCCGCCTCGGGGCTTATGCCTCGCCTTGGAAAATGCATTGAGGCCCGATTACGCCTTTTAAAACTTTAATATTCATTGTAAGTTTCATTTTTGGCACTGCAAGAGATTGTAGGATAATTTTGATTACCATACACAGGTAGAGATGATGGTTTGAAATACCCAACCTGCAATGAATTTGTGCGTAATTGCCCCAACATAATTACCCTGGCACTAAAAGGATTCAAGTTGCAAGACTACAAGGCTCGTATGCTGGTGAAGGTATGTTTCTGGAACTATTTATGATGCACAGTGTCCTATTGATAAATTATTTTGTACTTGCATTCTACTCTGATGTGTCGACCGATATTTCAGGGGCTTCGCAGATTGAAGTATGTGGACTTTTCTACGTCTTACTCATTCACCGGTACCTTTTTGAGGTCAGTGCCCCAGTCGCATGTGAATCATAAAACTTATATTTCAACCAGGGTTCTAAAAGATTGGTCATGTCATAAGACGCGTCATTGCCATCTATAATGCTTGTGTAAGGCGTGGGCGCTGTGGCGTGTGTCTTTTACAAGGCCCGATTTTTTTCAATTTAACTAGTTGTGTACCCGCGCAATGTGGCGGGAGCCATGAATTTTAACGATTTTGAAGTTTCACTGGTTTTATTAGAGAAGATTTAATGATGATATAAGTTACACTCGGTCTTTAGATATTAATACAATTTGAATAAATAAGAGTTCTGGTTCCAATTAAAGTTTATTGATGAAAAAAATTGTATGACAGTTTAAAATCCAATATATTTAAAATCCAACATATTTAAACAACTCCACAAATGTGTTCGATTTACACCAAAGTTTAAAATCCAACATATTTAAACAACTCCACAAATGTGTTCGATTTACACCAAGAGCAAAGAATCAAGAGATCGAGAGCGAGACCGAGAGTTCTAGAGCAATTGAATGAGAGATTAATGCGAGAACTTTTAATAACTCATGGTGAATATCAATTTGAATCTCACCTTAGGGGACGGGGAGAAGACATAGAGGTATAAGAGAGTGAAGGCATGAGTGAAAGGTGTCAAAAGTATCTTGGGAACATGAAAAGAAAATGTAATAATGTGCATTGGTAACTTGTACAATATGTTATTTTAATTGTAGATTAAGTGATTTTAAGACTGAATGCATAAAGTAGTAGTACTTAATGCATTATGAGTTGTTTTTAAGACTTTTAAGACTTTGTGCATAAATGTATACTACTTTGTGTATTAAAAATTGTTTTTAAGAGTTTTGATAAATCTGGTTTATAAGGTAGTATAGATATTTTGTTTTCTAAAAAAATTAATATTTTATTTTAAAAAAAGTTCATCTTTTTTATTTTTAAAGGTGTTAATTTTTTTTATTTTTTTAAATGTTTATTTTTTTTTATCTTTTTAGATTTTGTGTTTTTATACGTTTAGCTTTATATTTTACACTCATAGTTTCTTGGATCCAATACACGTCATGGACTCACAGTACTTAAAACGAAGTTGTAATACCCTTCCAAATTCTAATTTGACTATTGGATCACAGACTATTTATATACTAATGTATATGATTTTTCTTCTTATAATATGAATGCAATTTTTTAATATAATTATCTTAAATAATAAATACAAAACATGTGTATATAGAGGTAGGTATGTTCATACGAGAATAGTACCTATTTAAGAAAATAAGAGAATGGCCAAATTACGTACAAAATCACATGTGATTTTACATTAACGGCTGAAACAGTGTTCAGGCGACCCTATGTCCGTGTGGCAAGGTTGCTTAGAGTCATATGTGATTTTGTACGTGATGTTAGTGTAAAACCATTCTCTTATTATCTTAAATAGATATCATTATCATATGAGCCCGATTATATATATATATAGAGAGAGAGGGGGGGAGGGAATTTAAATACAACTACTCTAGATTATACAACCGCTGCAACCCACCTATCCACCATCCATTTTTTTATTTTCTTTTTTGGTTTTTTTATTTAAGGTAGTTACAACCAATCAAATGGTAACCGTCGATGATCAAATGGATGCTCCTGATTGGGTTGTAAGGGTTGTCGGAATGTAAACGGTTGCATAACTATAGATGTGACATTTGCAGGCCTTATATCACGTCTTGAAAGACGTTGCGTCCTTGTCGTGGCGTGTAAGGCTTGAGGCTTGACCTCGTCGCTACGCCATGTCTCACACCATTTAGAACCTTGATTTCAACTAGTAAATAATACTCCCTTTGTCCCAGAATTAAAGTACACTGAAAATGACACGATTTTTAGAAGTATGAAATTATTACACTTTTTAATTAACTTAATGCCAATTCCCTCTTATTTTAATAGAGGGAGTAATGATTTCTCCATCTCATAATTAATGGTAGAATTAAAAAGTACTTTTGGAAGTGTCATCACACTTACTTTGGGACAAACTAAACTGAAAATGTAGACACTTATTTAGAGACATGGAGTATCTATGATTTAGTTTGCTGATCTTTGGCTGTGATCCTGATTAGAAGTTTGGATTGCAGGAACCTTGGATCCAATGGTGGTGGAAATCATTTGGAGGTCATGGTTTTAAGAGACTGTATGCATCTCAAAGATGTATGGGCTACATTGCTTTAGTCTCACCACCCTCTTTCCCTTCCTTCATAACATACTCAAATCTAAAACATTTCCTTGGCAGATTGAAGTTGAGCGGTTTATGGGAGCTGTTCTTGCAGGAGAATTCAAGCTCTTTCGACATCTTGTGCGTAAAAAACACGTCTTCTCTGTAGATTTACTACATTCTCTATAATTGCTGCCTAAATTAGTTGGGTTAATCACAAAAATATACCACTTCTGAAGTGGACCCACCACAAAATTACCCACTTTTTCGGAACTAGCACAAATTAACCACCTATTTCACAAAATCTTTTCGCAAAAACCAAGTTTTTGCCAAAAATCACTTTGTGCCTAAAATCCCGTAATTTTGGGGGTTCTTTGTGAAACTTCTGAAAAAAATCGCAAAATCCCTATGTTTGCTATTTTTTTGAAAGAACGCTTTGAGCATCAATAACTATGTGGAGATTAGAGAAAAGTTTGCTTCAACAGTTATTGCTAATCTCTCTTCTAAAATAAAGAAATAGAAGTGACAAAGAAGAAATCTTTAAATTTAGAAGTCAAGAAAGAAAATAAAACATACCTGTTGGAGAATATCTGTACATTAGAATTGGAACAAAATAAAAAAAGCACTTACATTTGGACCTACAAAAACTCTAAAAGAAAACCTAAAATTGTTGGATTTTCAAACAAAAAGTATCTTTTGTAAAATACTTGGATTTTACGAAATGGATGGTTATTTTGTGCAAGTTCCGAAAAAGTATTTCACGGTAGGTCCCCCATGAGTGGTATTTTTTTTAACCCTATTTGGTTTCACAACTTGAAATCCTGACGATTTCCTTAAACAGGACATATCCAACCGTGAAGGTCTAGCATCTGACGGTGACTGGTTTCATAGATGCTATAGTGCAAGGTATGGTTGTTTAATGGAGTAATCCCTAAAATGATCCTAATACATAAAGAAAATAAGAAAATGACCACCCAAATCACCAAAGAATTTCGTCACTCTGTCATTGGTTGGTGATTTCAGGAAATCGCCAAGAACCTCACAGTTTAGCTATTTGCATGGATTTTCTTCTCATCTTTTTTAAGAAAGTGGGTACAAGCTTTGATAGTAATAGGAAAATTGGCAATGACGTAATCCTTTGACGATTTGACTGGTCATTTAATGGAAATTTGAAAAAACTTCGTTGGTTTTTCACTTTCTTTATGCATTATGGTCATTTTGGAGAATACCGCTTGTTAATGTTTATCCTGTCCTACCACTAGTGAAATATTGTATATAAATTGTCTAAGGGGCGTTTGGTTTGATTTAATGGTTTTGAAGGATTTGGATTATGTGGAAGCATTTGAAATTGGAGGGATTTGGATTTGGAAGTATTAGAAATCTTTAGTGTGTTTGATTTGTAGGATTTGGAATGGAATTGAACTTCATTCTTTATAAATAACTTATAAACACAAATTATAAATAATTATAAAAATAATTAATTACCTTTTTATTAATTGATTATTACGAAATAAATGTTTTTAACATATTATAAAACATTATTATATACAAATTCTACAAAATGCTGTGAAATACCAACCATCAACATAGGATTTTAGAATTCTATGTTTGTGGGATTTCAAATCTACGAAATCCTTCAACCCAAAAATGGGATTGGAATGGAATTCAATTCCAAATCCAATCATGCAAACCAAAGGGGACCTAATAAATTTTCTGTGTTTCACAGTTTCATTCCCGTAAAGCAATTATTGGAAGAAAGGCCTAATTTCCGCCTGGTGGCCGAGTTTCCGAAAGGAAGGTAGGCATGTCACTTGGTAAATCACTATATAGGCTCTTATTATCTTCAATTTATGCTTTAAACTTCATAGCTCTCGTATCTAAAAGCTGCAGCTACGTTGACGTTGAACAACCGATGACCAACGATTTAAACAGTGACTTCAGCTTACCTTCTCAGTTAAGCAGCCATGCGTCTGATGGATCATTCCTCATGAGCACATCAGATAACAGCTCTGATAGTGAAGGTAGTGATAATGAGGATGGTCCAGAAAGCAGTTTTGTAACTTATGAAGAAAGTTCAGATGAGGTTGACTTTCTCTCTGGCTGAGTACTATCAATCATGAGGAATATCAATAATGAGGTAACTCCCTGTTTAATATCTTTAAAGTTGTGTTTGGTACCCAAACAGGCCAGGATAATTATTCAGCGTTTGGTAAGACTGGACAGGACATGACCCCGGTAAAATGACCAATTTACTCTTAATGAGTTGTTTATGTTTTTTCTATATTTTGATATTTAATAAAGTACATAAATTAACAAAAATATAGAAGACGTATAAAAATAATATTTTGGGATAGTAAAGTGAAAATTTAAAGAGGATAAAATACAATAAATAAAATTTAAAGAATGGATGAAGAGGGAGACATATTTGATGTTTTTGAAAAGAATTAGGTTTTATTTTGAGAGTATATTGGTAAAATACATGTTTGTTCACCTTGTTCCTGTTTGTTCCGCATAAAAGTCATGTCTGGCGTGGAACGTGATCCATGTTCTATTCTGTTCTATCATGTTCAGTGTTCTAAACGCACAATGTGATGGGATGGGAAAGGACAGAATAAATAATTGTTGTCATACGTTTGGTGCAACATTTAGACTGTGACAGGACAAGATTGAGTGGGACAAAAATGTACTTTTTTATCCAGCTAAAATAAGAGGAACAAAAATCAGACAAATGAAACAAGATTGATTACTAAATTACTCATGTGAAATTAATACCCTAAAATTTTATATAATTCTTTCGTCCGCCATCTTGCTCTCGTCTGTCTCGTCCGGTCCAATCTATGTAGCACCCTCATACAAAACAAAAATTTGTTGTCCCCAACAATTAGACTCGGACATGTCACAAGACCAGACAAGATCAAGTGGGACAAAAACACCAAAATAGGTGTTACAAAGACAAGGGAGATTTGATAAGTAAATTATTAAACTACTCATGTTAAATTAAAACTTTAAAACATTCCACAATTCTTTCCCTCTCTACCTCTCTCTTGCTAGCCTAGTCCTGTTTGTGTACCAAATGCACCTTAATTAAGCATGAACAATCTTATGCCATAGCCAGCTAGGCTGCCCAGTGGCCTTCACAATCTGTTGGTTTTTATTACCATATATAGTTATAGGTGTTGTTCACTAGCAGTCATTTTGCCAATTCAGGGAGTTCAAGCTGGTAAAGCTGGGTAATGGTGAATTGAGGAAATCCTTTTGCAAGAAGAGATAATTTCCTGTGAAACACCACTTTCTTTGCTGCATCAGATGTATCTAATGTTTAAATTGCATCTGCTTCATCATCCGACTTTTTCTTATGTAACCCTCTTGGCTAAATTATATTTGAAGTATATAATATTAATATACGGCAAAACTCACACTCACTCAGTCACTCCTCACCTTAGGTGTGACTTGAACCCTTGATCTAGGGTCTACCAATAATCCAGATACCACTGGGAGACATTGAACCTCTCTCTCTCTCTCTCTCTCTTTCCCGTCTCTGTACACGCTTTGTCATCAGGACTTGTCACTGGTTCTGGCCTGTTGGTAATTCGGCTTTCTTCTTGTTTTGCCCGGATATTGAGTGTTAATCAAAGAAGCAATCAAGGCTTTAAACATTGGCAGAGAAACACAGCTTAGGTCGAAGCAGGTGGCAACTTGATGTGATTGTGCATAGTTCGGGTGGAAGTACAAATGTTCAGAGAACCTATACCAAGTTGTGGAAAAAGGGTTTGTACTATCCTCCACAGATCTAGTAATATAGATTGGGTCAGGGGTAATCATATTTGACCATGGTATTGATACCTTGAATCTTTCTAATCTGTAAGATTTATGTCACTAACTTCACCCTTTCTGGGAGATGGGTGTATCCCTTCCCTGGATCAACCTTAGGTCTTCCGATCTCGTACCATGTTCATCAAGCACTTGATGCCATGCAAGTTGCCTCTAAAAGGCATATGAAGCCGCGGTAATCTCTTTATGGCTGGAAGTTTGTTCTTCTTTGCAGCCGATATCGCGCAAATGCTTACTGGAGATGTATACAAAAGCCTGAAGCTCGGCCATATCCAACCCAAAAAAAGCCAGGCCTGGCAACTCAAGCCAAATTTGTTTTGAATAGAAAAAAATAACCTGCCCGGGCCTTGTGGATCTGTAGGACTAACCACACTGGAGCTGTTCTGCTTTCTTTTAATGGTAAAAGGAATGGACGACTTTTTTTATAATTGTAGGTGTTTGGTTTAGCTTCTGCCCATCTCAACTAATGTCTTGACACCCTAAAGTTAACGATAGAGAAAACCTCCAATGATCCTTGACGAATTTGAATAACTTGAATGGGTGACCATTAGGGAGCAAGTTGAGCTACCCTGAACACAAAAGGTTATATGACCCTCTTAAACAAGTCTTGTTTCAAAATTAATTTAGGTGAATGAAACGTTCGTTTAATTTTTTTTTTGGAAAAGGTAAATGGAAGCGGGGTGTAAGCTTTGCAAGTCCATCTCATCCTTTAAAATAGAGAATCCTGAGGTTTTTGAGATTTTGGGTCTTTTTTGCTTTAACAGTTTTTTTTAAATGAAGAAATGATAAAATTTATTAAATATGAATATCTTTTTAAAAAGTATGTTCTAAAATCCAAGTCAGGGATTGATTAAACCTATTAATCATCATCACCGTAAGGGTTTTTTTTTTTTTTTTTGGGAAAAGACCATTACCCAAAGTTAATGCTCATATGTTTACTGTTTACCAAAAATAGAAGTCGATTTGAGAAAATATTAGCATCTGTTATCTAACATGGTAATGGTATCCCATAGGTGGTAAATGAGGAGGTGAGGCATTAGCATATATATATATATATATATATATATATATATATATATATATATATATATGGTTCATAAAAAAACCTATTTAGAAAATGTTTAACATTAGATTCTTCAACTAATTAAATGATATTTTTACCGAGGGAGTAAATGAGTATGAATTTCTCTATTTCATGATTAGTGGTAGATTTAGAAAATAAGCAGTTATTTTATAAAATAGATTTATTTTGATTCAAACTAAAATAAAAATTTGAGTAAATTACCTTTTTTAAGTCACAATGGTTTGTTGAAAATTTCTATTTTTATTTTTGTGGTTTTGAAATTACGATTTTCAGCCTCATGGTTTAAAACTTATTATTGTTTTAGTCCTTATGATTTAAAATTTATTGCTATTTTCGTTTCTATGGCTCACAATTCATTTCTATTTTAGTCTCTAATACTTGAAAGTTGAAAGTAGTGTTCGCCTCAGAAAAAAAAATAGAAATTAATTGGAAACTATAGGGACTAAAGCCACAATTTCATAACCATAGAGACAAAAATCACAATCTTTAACAAACCATAAGGATCAAAAACGTAATTTACTCTAAAAATGTGGACATTTGATCTTTAACTTGAAATAGGTTTAATTAAACTATTAATGTTTTTTTTGTCTTCTCTCTCATCTCTCGTTGAGTCGGCAAAATGATGGTCCATTAAGTAAGCCAAAAAAAGTTCCCTCACATTAGTATCCTTAAAGTTGGGTTTCATGTAAGGCTGATCGAAATTGTAGTAATCTAGCTTTTTCCGAAACAATCTTGTCCTTTTAAGATACATAAAACCTTGTACATTGAAAATGTTAGACTATAGTAATTATTATTTTTCTAAAAAAGGATAATGGAATTATCTTTAACATAAAACTATTTAAAATATCGGAATTATTGAATCACTCATTTGATTATTCTCGTTTACTTGACTTGACGACAATTTGCTCTATTTATTTAAACCGTCATTAATAAAATATAACTAAAATTAGTTCATATATTAATAAAAATAGTTTATTATTAAATCATGTAAATTTCATAATAAAAAATCAAAATAAGCAAAATGCGTAAATTACAGTAGAAATTACTAATTGCGACTTTACAAGTAATGATTATCATATACAAAACAGAACAAATCTTATTGAGATCAATAAATAGTCTTTAAATTTTAATCTATCCAAAAATAAATGATGTGGTATATTTTTAAAATTGAAAAAATGAGTATTTAGTTAACAAATATCACTATTTTTTAACATATATAATATTTGACATGATGCATAGAGAAGAAAATTGACATTTTTAAGAAATAATTATATTTTATTTAAGAAAATTATATATTAAAGACAATCTTACATGAAAAAAATCGAGTAAATTACATGTTTATATGGTTAGATGTTTTCAGCGGTACTTGTCTTTTTTTTTAAATTCAATGGGTAGTGTTCTTATAGTAGTGTTTTTCAATAAGTTGTCCTTGTAGTTGCAGTTTTTAACAACGTCCTTAAAAAAATCAACAACTTGGGTCCTACAATTACATAAGGACCCAACTCATTGTAGAAATACAACCATAGGGATACGACCTGTTGAATTTTTGGAAAAAAAAAATGAAAATGACCACTAAAAACATATAACCATAGGGATGAAATATGTAAATTATTTAAAAAGAAAATTAACCAAAAACTTATTTTAAACAGTCTTAAACGAAAAAAAAATACAATAGGAAAATAATTACTCTCTCGTCCTAAAATAAGTGGTCACATTCTCATTTTAATTTGTCTCAAAATAAATATCAACTTTAAAAATATATATATCTATTTCTTTATTGGGGAAATTCCATTAAAACGTAATATAAAATATGAAGTTTCAAACATTTATTTTATTATAACTATATAGTTATTTGTAAATTATAATTTAAAAAATTTATGTTAACCACGTCAACAAATAACATTCAAGCTTCACGCATTTCATACACCCCCACCCCCACCCCCTATAAATACGATCCAAATTCGTTTCAATACACCCGTATACTGGCTTGAAAATATAATATGGGTAGCAACACCACCGTCCAACCACCACCGCAATACGCCCCCTACCGCCTCGTCAAAACCTTAACCTCCCACCAATCCGCCATCTCCTGCGTCAAATTCTGCAACAGCGGCAAAGTCCTCGCCTCCGCCTCCTTAGACAAAACCCTCATCCTCTGGAACGCCCAAAACCTAACCCTAATCTCCCGCCTCATCGGCCACTCCGAAGGCGTCTCCGACCTCGCTTGGTCCTCCGACTCCCACTACATCTGCTCCGCCTCCGACGACAAAACCATCCGCATCTGGGACGCACGGGCCGCCGAGTGCGTCAAAACCCTCCGTGGCCACACTGATTTCGTCTTCTGTGTCAATTTCAGCACCCAATCTAACCAAATCGTTTCCGGATCGTTCGACGAAACCATCAGGGTTTGGGACGTCAAAACCGGCAAGACTAATCACGTCATCAGAGCTCACTCGTTACCGGTGACTTCTGTTCATTTTAACCGTGATGGATCGTTGATTGTTTCCGGTAGTCACGACGGTAGCTGTAAGATTTGGGATGCTGCCACCGGAACTTGCTTGAAGACGCTAATCGACGACAAGGTTCCGGCGGTTTCTTTTACCAAGTTCTCGCCTAATGGGAAATTTATACTCGTGGCTACACTTGACGATACTCTGGTTAGTTAATTTGCTTATGAAATTGGGTTAATTTTTTGTGTAATTGATCTAAGGACTTGTTTGTTTATTTCTTAGCGACTTAACGAGCTTAACAAGACTAAAGAACTTATTAGGTTAGCTATACATATGGCCCGTTTGGTTGGTTTTTTATTAAATGTGATGGATAAAGCTGTTTGTGGGAAAGTTTTTTTTGCTTATGATTTCTTCATAGATGGAAGCAGAGGGACAGGTTTGGGAAAATCTTCGATTTTCTGCATAAAGCCCCTGAATAAGCCACTTTCTACGTCTATCATAGGGTCATGAATAGTTGACCGAATAAGTCATGAATCCCATTAAGCTCGTTAAGCTGCTAACAAACAGAATAAATTCACACGGACATCTTTATCTATTCATGACTTGACGGAAAACCAACCAAATATCCCCTAAGTTTTGCTAATTTGGGTTTATGTAATTAAAATATAGCAGATAACATGGATTTTCTTATCATTTGGGATTCTAAGATGTTCATGGAATCATGGGGACATGAACTTGAAATGGAAGCTAATTTGATTGAAGAGAGATAATAAGATCTGGAAAAACCTAAAGAATGTAGCTGAAATTTGTTGGATATGGAGCCAAATTCAAGTTAAAACCTGCCAACCTCTGGAATCCATAACTAGTTGATAAGATAGATGATAATGTAAAATGAACTAAAACGATATATGATGAAAAATTAATTGGAAAACTATAATTGGCATAAGCTATAAAAGGCCACTCAAGCTTATAGAAACACTACTTAAATTTTTTAGAATCCATCGTTAATCGGCTTACTTTTGTTGGATAATTCTATATTATCTTATGACTCCTAACCTGAATACCTGTTTCTTTAAAGCTATGTTAAGCTGAGTGCCTGTTTCTTTAAGGCTATGTTAAGGCAAACTAGCTGTTGGCAAAAAGCTAGCTTATAAACTAGTCATGTTTGGGCATTTGGCAAAAACTAGCTGATAAAGGTTGATTTGAAATTAATTGGAAGACTGTAATGGGAATAATCGTGAAAAAAAAAAACCTAGAGCTTATAGAAACAATGTGAGTAGTTTTTAGAATCCATCTTTAGATTCGCATATTTTTGTTGGATAATTTTGTATTATCTTACAATTCCTTACCTGAGCACCTATTTCTTATGTTAGGCAAACTAGCTCTTGGCAAAAAAATTAGCTTATAAACTAGTCATGTTCAATAAAAACTAGTTGATAAGGTAGTAAAAAATTAGCAATGTAAAATGAACTAAAATGATATGTTGAAAAATTAATTGGAAAACTATAAAGGACATGGAAAAAACCCCCTACAGTTTATAGAAACACTACCTAAAGTAGCTTTTAAGAAAAAACTAACATATGGCTAACCAAACCGAGCTTTTCTTACCACACGCTGTCTTACAAGATGATACGGTACTACAATTTGAACCCCCTAGGTTAAATAAACCCCCTTTGAGCCGAATCAAAACATTGGTGTGTGGTATGGAATTGGTCGGGAGGGTTCAATTAGACACAGAGGGGTTCATTTAGCCTCACCACGTAAATATCATGTTCCATGTTTTCCGTGCTTCTAGATAGGGAATGGTGCAGGTGTGGTATTATCAAACATAACAAAACTAAAAGATTCTGATAGCAGAAATCAGAGGATTGTATGAAGTTTAATGGCTGGGATGTGTCTCTAACATTTACTTTTCTGTTATTGTGAATGTAGAAGCTTTGGAACTACTCTACTGGGAAATTCTTGAAGATGTATACGGGTCATATAAACAAGAAGTATTGCATAACGCCCACGTTCTCCGTCACAAATGGCAAATACATTGTTAGTGGTTCGGAGGATCACTGTGTCTACATTTGGGATTTACAGGGGAAGAACTTGCTACAGAAACTAGAAGGGCATACCGATACTGTTGTTTCTGTAAGTTGCCACCCATCCGAGAACATGATCGCTTCTGCAGGGCTTCTTGGTGATGGAACAATTAAAATATGGGTTCAACCAAGTTAGTGAATGGCATTGATAAGATGTATACTTTTATCTACTGCCACTTCTGTATACGTTAATCCATGATTTCTTACGGCAAACGTGGTTGCTTCTAAGAGGAGGGTTTGTCTCTTTATGATCATTCTATATTCCATTACAACTAAAATTTGATTTGTATACCATATTTGCATAGTTAAACGGGGTCATACCTTGATTTTATAAAAGGGTTGAAGCAGTTATTTCATGGAGTTTCTATGGCAAACATTATGTATCGAGTTGCTGCTATATATCTAAGAACCTAATTTTTGTACATACCACCAACCTTTTAGACCTGAAGCTGGCAGATATGCAACCCAATTGTACTTTTAAGATGCGGACGGACAGGATTGGAATGTTTCTCTCTCCCTTGTTCTTGCAGAGGATTTTAGGGTTTTAATTTGACATGAGTAGTTCAATAATTGTGGAGGGTTTTATGGTTTTAATTTGACATGATAGTAAAATAATTGTGGAGGGTTTTAATTTGACACGAGTGGTTCAGTAATTTACAATAAGTCTCGTCTTTATCTCCCTTATTCTTGTTCCATAGATTTTTTTGCGACAGAAAAAATGCGTTTTGTCCCACTCATGTTGGGTCTATTCCCGTCTCCGTCTAATATCGTGCCAATTGTGCTACAAGGTTGTGAACGGTCACTCGGTCCTACATACCAAAAGCACCCAAAATGTGCTACAAGGTTATGGACTGTAAGTGTCCTACGTATCAAAAGCCCCCGAAGTGTGCTACAAGGTTATGCACTGTTAGTGTCATGCGTACCAAAAGCACCCCAAATGTGCTATGCATACCAAAAGCACCCCAAGGGCCATGCCCAACCCACTAGGAGCTACTATTAAATTGTTGTGGATAGTTTGGTGATATTGGAATCTTGGTTCATGTCTTGTGGCTCATGTACTTTCTTGGATGGCTTGAATATGTATTTTAGCCTTCTTTTTAGGCTTTATGGTTCGGGAAAAGGCATTCAGTTTTGTTCATTTTGTAGGCTAAACTGCTAAAGTTATGCTTGTTTGCTGCAGAGTTTGTGCACTAGTAGTGCATATAACTAGAGGTAATTTTTAATGCAATGGCATTATCTATAACTGAAAAGTAGTTTGCAATTTACATACCAAAATCAAACTCTCTCCTGCCTGTAATGTGATACTGGTTTCCAGCAAAAGATTTAAGGACTGTTTCTTAAGCCAAACGTGTCTTCAACGCCACTAGTTACTTTCTTCCTTCGCTCAGCAATCATTTCCGTATATGCCTGAACATAAAGAAAGAAATCAATGCACTTCGAAAGAAATCAATGCACTTCAAATCTCAACACCAATTTCTTGTGTTTGCTAAATTTTCACACCAGGATTGGGAACGATCAGTTTTTCTGAGTTGTTTGCTTTGTACCTTTGGGTAAGAATAGAGAAATATGTACCACCAGGTGCCGATCAAAGTAGTGGCCACCGAAGTAGCCAAGACATTGTGCAATATTAGCCAGCTGCCAGCAATAACCGACGCTCCAGTCAGGGTTATTGTCCATGGTTGACACCTAACAAACAAGTTAAACCAAACAAATATGGGTTTCAAAAATTTCACAAGAAAAAAAATCATTTTTGTCAAGTCTAGACTTCCCCAATGATGATGGAAGGACTGCAGTCCTTGAATGGAATGGGGAAAGAACTATGGTCTATGGGTTGTTTAAAGACATCCTTTACCAGACATACATGCATTTTGTTAGATTCACACATTGAAAAATCCTCCAATTCTCGAAGGAGGATGGAAGAAATCATACTTTCATACAATATCTTAATTGGGTCACATGTATTGATCAAATAACTCGGTTCAAATGCAGATATGCATGTCTCTGAAGGCCTAGCATGAACCTATGTCATATGGAAGGGAAGATTTCCTATATATAGTTGGGTTGGGTTCTTGTGAGACCAACATGTTTTCGTGAGACCCGTGAAACCAGACGTGAAGGCACAAAAACACATTGAACCTTTATAGTGTTTTTGTTGTAAAGATTCGGTGTTTTTTTGTACCTTGATAGCGTTTAGTTGTGAAGTATCCATGTTTAATTTGTGGTCTCACATGATTCCAAGTCTAGTTGGGTTTTGATATAAAATAGGATAAGATTAACAATATGTCTATGAAACAACTGTAGCAAATTGGGTGTTAGATATGGACATAATTTTGATCGAAAATGAGCCACAACATCAAGGCAGTCATGAACAGTAGTCCCTCGATCTTAATTCTTATCCTATTGCTGACTGATATTTTCAGGACATGTTTCTTTGTGTACTTGTACTAACAAAAAGTTCCCAAATCATCTAATAAAATTCTAGCAACCTACCAAAGGGCCTTTGGCCTAGCGGTTCGTAGCCCTTGGCCTTCTAGGAGGTCAGGGGTTCAAACCTCACCATAGGTGAGGAGGGTGTATGAGTTTATTTGTTGTATTTGCCGTATATAAATATTATATACTTCAAAAAAAATCTAGCAACCTCTCTATATTTAGGCTAATAATCATACCAGTGTATAATTTTATGTTTCCTATTGTGCACCACAAAGAAGCATAAGATCGTAGTATAATAAAATTCTAGCAACTTCTCCAAATATAATTAAATTGTTGAACTGTTGAATTTTTGTTCCCTATTGTGATTGTGGAAATTTTGACATACAAATTTCCCCTTACTATTTTAACAGATACTCACGAAATTGTAGATGTCGAATGCTAAGAACTTCTCAAGTGTCATTTATACAAATAGCTAAAGCTCAACTCATAAGACAATTGCATTGCCGTATAACAGGGACGCAGATCAAAGCATCGATTTATGCTTTTTTTAATCAAGTTCTGAAATCTACTTCTTCATGCAATGATAATTTGAATGAATCTAGCTCAATAACGACAACAAATAAAGGAATTAAGAAGGCAAAAGAAGTGGATAAACATTTACCAGGAAGGTTTGGTGTTCCAAACGCAATTTTAGATGTCGAATGCCAACTACTTCTCAATTGTCATTATACAAACAGCTAAATCTCAACTTAAAAGACAATTGCATCGCCGTATAACAGAGATACAGATCGTTTCTTTAATCCAATTCAGAAATCAACTACTCAATGCAACACTAATTTCACTGAATCTAGCTCAGCGACGACAACAGATAAGGAATTAAGAACAAAAGAAGTAAAAAAGTGGATTAACATTTACCTAAACGCAATTTTAGAATGTTGAATGCTAAAAACTTCTCAAGTATCATTTACACAAACAGCTAAAGCTCGACTTAAAAAACAGAATAACAGAGATGCAGACCAAAGCATTGATTTATCGTTTTCGTAATCCAGTTTTGAAATCAACTTCTCGATGCAACAATAACTTAACTAAATCTAGCTCAACGAAGACAACAAATAAAGGAAATAAGAAGAAAAACAGTAAAAAGTGGATAACATTTACCAGGAAGGTTTGGTGTCCCAAACGGAATCGTACTCCAGAGAGAGATAGTTGAGATATCCATCCATGTCTTCCACCACACCATCCTCATTAAGGAACCTGCTCGAGCTCGACTTCGACCCCTCCTTCGGTTGTCCGTTAGACGAATTGCTACTGTGAAGGCGTAGGGTTTTATTGCGAAAAGGAGACGTTCGAAGACTGAGACTGAGTTCCGACCGGAAAACACCGCCGGAGCGATTGGAACCCGGCGAAACAATTACAGGCGGAGGAGCAGAGCAATGAGACGAGAGAGAGAAAGTTATCATTATCGCCTTTTTCGTTTGAACGTGCCTCTGCACTGTAGATTGTTAACCTCCCAAATATGGTGAGAATTTGCAAATTAGAAAGAATAAAACGTCGTCATATTGCGTGTTAACAAAAAAGTTACATATCAGCCCCTCAAGTTATGTCATTACCCAAAACGACCGCTCGGATTTTAAATAACGTCAAAAATAGCCCTCCAAGTTTATGTAAGGTAGTATATTGTAAATATGCCAACCAATTTTTAATTTAGTCGCCCAAAGTTATCAACAAAAGACTTTTAGGATAATAGAAATCAAATCGGTTGTCAATTTCCGCATTTAATAGTCACTAATAAATCACAACCAATTTTGTTCAAAAGTTATTTTATTAGAGGGCGTTTACCAAATGCTTATCCAGGTAAATATTTACCAAGTCACATTACTTTACCGAATCAATATGACAAGGACCAAGAATTTTACCTGATAAGAGTGAAGGTAAGGACTGAGAGTCTTACCCGGTAAGTGACGGCGACGACTCTTACCACGGTTATCACTTATTAGGTTAATTGTTGCATACGATATCGTTTTGGTGAAATAAAATATTACTCGGCAAGTAATTGATAGTTTTAAATTTTGGCTGTAAGCACTTACTCGGGTAGGTGCTGGTAAACAGCCCCTTAGAGATGTACAGGGCTTGACCTTTTTCAGACTTAGGTTCAGACTTTTCAAACTCGTTTTTACTGAGAGAAAAAATGTACGGGTATTTTAGGCTCAAGTCGTGTTTTATAATTGAAAAATGGGTTGGACAGACCTTTTCAGACTTAAGAGACCGTTTATCAAACACTTACTCAATAAGCGTTTACCAGCAAAGGTTCCACCTTTCCTTATCTACCTTGTGGGGTTACATTCTCAACCACCAAAATGGGTTTTTGGTAAGTGTTTTTTATCTAGTAAGCGCATACCATATAAAAGTTTTCTTCCTCACTTACTGAGTAAGATTATCGATCATTCTTGTGTCTCTTATCGGGTAAGATTCTCGATCATTTTAATGTTCACTCAATAAGGTAAGTGACATGATAAGTGCATACTCAATAAGTGTTTGATAAATGGCCTTTTAATCAAATTATTCCAAACTTTTTACGCTGGGTATTTTCAGGCGGGCTTGGCCCAGACCATGATTTGGGATCACTAGACCAAGATTATTTGATTTCAAAATGTCAAACGTAAGTCTGTTTACTTTGGGACAGGTTGTCAAATACTACTATTTTAGCGTCTTTCTTTTTTTTTCAAAAGCCTGCTGAAGACTTTAGTTGTCCTCCATTCCCATTCTCGACATCCATCAGCTCTGTCGTTGACCACCGTTAGTCGCCAACGACCACCTCTTGTGGTCAACTTCAAGAGATACTATTAATTTGGACAAAAAAATTGGTTACTCACAGCTCTAACCAACCTCACAAGGAATCCGCTTTTAAGGACACCAATATGAGGAGACATATTTGGGTCACTTAGCACGACTAAGTCTAGTTGAGGGCTAGGACAGACACATGACCTTTCTTGTGTTTGGAGAAAGTCACTCCATCATTTTACCAACTGAGCTA
Source organism: Cynara cardunculus var. scolymus (assembly GCF_001531365.2). Classification (NCBI taxonomy): domain Eukaryota; kingdom Viridiplantae; phylum Streptophyta; class Magnoliopsida; order Asterales; family Asteraceae; genus Cynara; species Cynara cardunculus. Next base: position 14,333,896 of record NC_037536.1, on the reverse strand, counting down.
TATGTCAGAAGCAGAAATACAACTCATTTAAGGAAACACCAGATTAAATTTATAGAGAATCAAAAGTTAAAATTTCTAAAAGGATATTACACGTAACTCCAACATATACTATATTTTAAAGATTTCAACATTAATTATATTATTAAAATGTTCTATAAATTTTATCATTTCAATGCAATTTAAATAATAATAATAATAATAATTCAACCTTGTCGATAGAAACAATTAAAATAATATATTTTTTTCCTTCAAGAAATTGAATTTTAGAAATATCTCCAAATTTAGAGATCTATAATTTCTCACTTGTTTTCTCTATTTTAGAGTAATTGTTGGAGTAAAATAATTTCCAATATCTTTATTTTATAGTAGTTGTTGAAGATGCTCTAGAAGTCAGATATTGTGAGGATATTGAGGAGATAACAGGGGTTGCAAAATATATTGAACAGAAAGTGTCAGAGTCTAGCCGATGTGCTCCAATGCCCCTCTCTTCTAAAGGAGGCTAGATGGGCAAAGTTGTCCCATAGTGTAGTCCTAGTAAAGATGCCGCAAATGGTAAACTGCTATGATACCATGTGAAAATATATGAAACCCTTTTAGATTACTCATCAAAATAGTCCCTAAGAAGAAAACGAAAGTTCCAACGTATATTGATTAGAAATTGTCATCCAGACGATAAGGACTCTTAACAAAAAACCGTTCAGGGCATAAAGTTACACGAAAATCAAGCTTTTAAGTCGAGATTTAACAATATTATGATCAACATGAACTCATACTCATAATACAACGACATGTTTATTAGAAGCTTACTGAGCTTGATGTGACTCACAACTTATTCGGTCCACTATATATGATTGTTTGGTAGTGACTTAATAATATTGAAAGTGGTTTATTTAACAAGCTTATAGGGGGGAGCTTTATACGGAAAACCAAGTTTTAGTCAAACATGCCCCTCCCAATTAAAAAACGCAATCCTTCCATCTATGAAAAAAAAAAAACTCTCTCAAACAAAAACTTTCCAATCAACCACAAAAGTGATACCTGATTGGTTTAAGCTTAGCTCCACATGTCAAAAGTACCAAGAGGTCTGAAATTCAAATCCAATGAGGAATTAGAATCCCCTTGTGGCTACGAATGTTCAAATGCGGTGATTCCGGGCTATCTGCAAAGCAGGTGGTCTCCCTGGGATTAGTCAGCTCGCATAGCGGTGTTGGATATCCAGGTTAATTGTAAAAATAAAAATAAAAAACCTTCCAATCTATGCCGACAAATTAATCCATACGACAGCTTTATCAACACAGGACTTAATGGAAACCAACCAAACACCCTCTTAACAAGCAATAATATGCTGAAAAGTTTAACCTAACTTGACTGCAAATCCTAACATGCTTCAAGTCAAACCAGCTCAACCAAACGCTCACCTAGCCGGTCAAGGTGGTTCAACCCCTTATAATAAAACTCAAGAAATCTTTTCTGACCCAAAAAAAACCAATAAATTTCCCCGAAACCCCCATTCTTTTTCGTCGATCATGGCGCATTTTGCAAGCTTTTTGGCTGCAATTCTATCTATTTCGGTGGTAATTACAGTTAACGGGCAAATCAGCAGTCCATGCTCGGTGTCGATGATCACTAGCTTCACCCCATGTGTAAATTTCGTCACTGGGAGTAGCTCGAACGGCAGATCACCGACCGCAAGCTGCTGTAGTGCGGTGGAATCGCTCACGACCACAAGCATGGAGTGCATGTGTCTTATTGTTACAGGAAACGTGGCTTTTTCGTTACCAAATCCTATCAATCAGGCGTTGGCCATTACGCTCCCTAAAGCGTGTAAATCTAAAAGGGTGCCGCTGCAATGCAAATGTAACGGTTTTGACGGGTTTTATTTCATTTAGTATCGATTCTTGTTACTTTTGTACAGTTCTCAGTTCTGTTCTTTTTGTCGGTTTTGCAGCTACCGGTGTTCCTCTACCTCCTGCAGGTATTCTTCGACTAAAATAACAGGATAATACTCCCTCTTACCCAAAATAAATGTCCACGCTGAAAAAACACAGACAATTTTAGAAATGTGTAATTACTACAGTTTTTAATTAACTAAATGACAATTTTATCCTTAACAATAGAGGAAGTTATAAATTTATCCATCTCATAATTAAAGGTAGAATTAAAAAGTAGGCACTTATTTCTTAGTGCGGAATGTTAGTTTGAGACAAATTAAAACAGAAATATGGACGATTATTTTGTGACAGAAGGATTACATCACGATGCTGAAATTCGATAATGATGATGAGCAAAAACTTATGTATTGCAGGCCCCGCGTTATTCGTTCCTCCTCCGCCCAAAATTCCGGCACCTCGAGCTCTTCCGCCACCTGCTGATTCTCCGGAATTGCCACCGAGTCCTAGTGGTAAGAAGCGTAAACTTATATCACTGTAACAAAATCGGCTTTATAGAATGCAAAATATGATTAAATGTCCTAATAAACTGCTTTATAGGACTTAAAGTTTACCAAACAATTGTGTGTCCTATGTAAAAAAGTGTTACAATAAGTTGATATGACGCTTTTTGGGCTTCCTAACAAGCTTTTTAGAACAATTTTGAAATAAAGCGTGCTATTAGTCTTTTTATATAATATTATTTGGAAAAAAAAGGTCCGGTAAAAAAGCTAATATGTACCTTTTACTTCAAAAGTGTCCTAAAAGAATAGGATGTGGTGGAATGTCTCATCAGGTTCGATTCCAGAAGTACGCAACAATTGTGGCCACTGAGTTTATCAGGGCTGAATTCTTGCAGTTACAATTTGTCGGGATTAGTCTAAGGAACACCCTTCCAAAAAAAAAAGCTAATAGGAAATTTTTACTTCAAAAGTGTACTAAAAAACTTGTTAGGATGCCGAGTCAAGTCCTACACATGTGATTTTACCGTAAAATCACACGTGACTCATACGACTTTGGCCGTCACCTGAGGTTGCGAGCCACGTCGCCCGCACACCCTTGCGTTGACTGTTAGTATAAAATCATATATGATTTGCACGTGATTCGGTCATTTTCGTGTTCTTTTATTTGGTTATTGTTTTCGTTTGAACCTCCCTCCTGTAACTTTATATAGAGCGCATAATTGTTTGGTCCTATAAAGCATTCTATTGGGACATTTAGCCATTTTTGGTGTCCTATAAAGCCAATCTTGTTGTAGTGGTATGGACCAAATCAATGCAAAAAAACATTGAAAATCCGAAAAGATCGGTACTTGTACTGATACCTTTCTTTCATCGCTCGTTTATCAGGTTCCAAGAAAGCAATGTTGGCACCAACACCATCCAAAACGGCTCCAGCCGTCTTGCCAGATCCAGGGGCAGATCAGGAACCCAACGCCCCCGATGCATCAGCACCAATTAGGCAAGCTCCAATCGCTGGTTCAGGCATCCGACCAGTGCTAACCCCAGTATCGGCTTCAAATCCGCTATCGGTTCCACCACCTCTTCTCTTGTTAATGCTAGTAGCAACCACCGTCACCAATTTCTGTCAAGTCTTTCTTTTCCGATCCATCCTCTGATTCCCGAACCATGTGGCAGTTTCCCTTTGGTCAGAAAAAGAAACGAAAAAGTTTATATACGTTGTGGATTTGGTTAAAACCCGATGCATAATCAACATATTTACTACGGTTGATGTTTACTGAACGGTTTGCGTATAGATTTCTGGTATCAAGCTTCAAGAAAGGCAAATGCTTCTTTATAGCCAATCCAAAACATATTTTTGCGATAAAAATGGTAAAATGTATCACAAGCATGGTGAAACCGAAGGGGCAACGAATTCAATGAGTCAAAAATTTCATCTAGTCCCGTTAGTTTTCTTTCATTCACTACAACAAAATCGGTTTTATAAGACGTCATATTGTCTAATTGTTCTAATTGACTAATAGACTGCTTAATAGGACTTAAGTTTATAGAACCAAACAATTATGCATCTTATGTAAATGTGTTACAATAAGTTGATAGGACGTTCTTGGGCATCCTAACAAGTTTTGTAGGACAATTTTGAAATAAAACGTCATATTAGTCTTTTTATATGAGATTATTTGAAAAACTGTATGATAAAACAAGTATCTTATAAAAAACGTAACCATATGGCAGATCTCAAAGTTGTCCTATAAAAAAACTAATATGACATTTTATTTCAAAAATGTCCTAGAAAACTTGTTACGATGCACAAATATGTCCTAACATCCTGTTGTAACAACTTTACATAAGACATACAATTGTTTGGCTCTATAAACTTAATCCTATAAAGCAGTCTGTTAAGACATTCAAACAATTTTAGCGTTCTATAAAGCCGATTATGTTGTGATGATCATACATAACCATAGATGTATTAATATCATATAATGCATACTACAAGTTTATGTAAATATAGAATTTTCTTGTGAATTAACATATATTCACACGAAACTAAACATATATATATATATATATATACAGGATTGGGTTCACGTGAGACCAGCTTGTTTTCGTGAGACCACTTTTCTACACTTGAAACTTCACAGCAAAACACTGTGAAGGTAACCATCACAACGTTTTGCTGAAGTTTCAAGTGCAAAAAAGTGGTCTCACGGGTCTCACGAAAACAAGTTGGTCTCACATGATCCCAAGTCTATATATACATGTAGATACACACACACTAAACCATGAAAATGGTATGAAGCTTACTTGATTGTCTCAACAATATCTCTATCGAGTCTTGAAATCCACATCAATCGAACTGTACAAGATTTGACTTGCTACAGCTAACTTTTCAGCCACCAGCTAGCTTATCAACTATAACCAAAGTTGAAACTTTGCTCATCACGAGCAAATACATCATTGCAACACGTATAAAAAGAGTCATCAAGCACAAATACACCAATTTCATCAACATTGAAGTTAAGAAGAAAGGATTCAAAAGAACCAAATAAGATAATGCATTGATTATAGTTAATAAGTATGTATTCCGATAACATCTTGCATAAAAACCCGAATACGACAAAAAGCATACGTCTACTCGTTTTTCCACGCACACAACACCAACGAAAAACCAAGACCTTGCGAATGCGGATCTCTACGAAACGAATTTGACCAACTCGAAGGAACAGGAATCGAATCATTAGCCCACAATTTCTCAGCCGAAAAACAAGTTTGAAACAAGAAAATAGCTTCACCGGTTAACTTCCCGTAAAGCCAATTATGCACATCCCAATACACTTCAACCGGCAAACCATCGACTAAAATCGTGTAATTCCCCCTAAATTTCCATCTTAAATGCTTCACTTGCATCATAATTTTACCATCTATATGAATCAAAAGAAATGGATCATTTGTACCCATCAAATCACATTCAATCAAAACATCATGAATTTGCCCTTTTCCACAAAATTGAGATCTTGTGGAGTAAACTTTCTTCCCACAAATATGTTCTCGTTTCGAAACGAAAACGACGTTCGGGGTAAACTTGGATGAATCTATCTTCTTATGGACTTCCTTCTCCATATCCCCTAAAACCAATATCAAATCTTGATTCACAACAATGGCGAAATAGAAACCCTCGGTCGGTTCGGGTGAAGAACCGAATTTCGCAGACGATAAATCCCAATAAATGTCGATTAATATCGAGCCCACTTCGAAATTCTTAAACCCTCTCCGTTTGGAGAATAACCAGGGTTTAATCTCGAGTTTACAGAGAGACTGGTTGGTGGAATCGTCGATTTGAACACAGAGATTTTGACCCATCAAGTTTTTGGTCCAAGTAAAAGTGATAATGAAACAAGAGAAATTGCGTAATCTGCATTGATAAACACAAGAAACAAGATTTTGACTGATTTTAGTAGTAGTAGCAGAGGTAGCCATGGAAGCACCTGATGAAGAAGATGAAGCATCTGCAACTTGAACACCATTTTCACCAAAGCAAGAAGGGAAATCCCTCATCTGAAATCGATAAAATTTGAGAGGGGGGGTGTTTGAAGATGAAATGAATTGGGTATGAAGGTAAGAACCCTAGATTTAAGAAATCATAAAACCCTAATGAAGAATTTGTGGGTGATCTCTGAAATTGATGCAAAATTGTTGAGATCTCTTGAAATGAAAGTGGGCAAGATTTCTTGAGCTTTTTTAGGGCAAGAAATGGAGTGAAATGTGAAGATCTGTGGGAAATCTTTGTTAACCGAAGAAAATGGCATCTGGGTTTTCACTCGAACGATAATGGTCCATACAAGGCTTGTAATCTTCGTATTGCTTGTTATATCTCTCGTATAAATGAATTCCATTTGTGAATTTGTCCAAAATAGTTGTTTTTTTCTTTTTTACCTTGTTAATTCATGAATAAAGTTGTCAGAATAGATTAATCTATTTATATAGATTAGAGATGGCCAAAAACCGGTTTCGGACCGGTCTCAATCGGTCCTCATCATTTTCATAACCGGCCATAACCGGTCCCGACGTAACCGGTCTCGGTCCCGGTCTCATTCGAAAATGATAGGACCGGTATAGGTACTTTATAACCGGTTATGGGCCGCCGGTCCCAGTCCCAACCGGTCCCAACCGGTCCTTCATTAAAAAAATAAGATTTTTTATTTTATTTTTTTAATGATATATATTTTTAATACATTATAAAATTTACAATTTGGTCACTCAAATACATTTTAAAAATGCGTTTTAATATAATTAAAATTACGTTTTCTTATAAAAATATATTATAAAATTATTTAAAAATATATTTATTTATAAAATTAATTGAATTTTCGGGCCGGGCCGGGCCGGTCCATAGTTGGTCCCATAACCGGTCCCGGTCGGTCCCGGTCCCACGAAACTACCAAAAACCTCAACCGGTCTCGGTTTTCGGTCCCATAACCGGTCCTTACCGGTCCCGGTCCCGGTCCTCCGGTGGTCTCGGGCCGGGCCGGGCCCATTTGGCCATCTCTAATATAGATTGAAAAGGTTTTTATTCGGAATGGATTTTTGAGTGTTTTTCTAATTGGAAAGACAGTTCGGAAAAACTTGCTTTTTTTCACATAAAGTTCTCTTTATAAGCTTACTGAATACATTATTTTTTTATATTATTAAGTCATGATCAAACAGTCATGTATAGTTAACTGAATAAGTTTAAGTCTCGTTAAGTTCGTAAACTGCTAACGACCAGACCCTTTGAGCATCTCCAAGAGATTACCCAAAATTTCTCCAAAGTGGAGAATCAAAAATCAAAATCTTTAAAAAAATTATATTCATCTCTATAATATTTTGTAAGTTAATCCATCTTGTTCTATTAACTTTCTTGCTTTGATCATTTTTTATTCCTAATTAGAGAATCCAACGTTGATTATAATATTAAAATATTATTTCTCTTTCTAAATATTTATTTTTAAAATTTACTATTAATGTTCTCACTTGGTAATCTTTTTTGAAGTAATCTCCATATTTGGAGAACTTTTCTCTCTCATACTTTCTTCATTTTAGAGATAGTTCTAGAAAAGTTGTTGGAGCAAAATATAGGCTCAAAATTCTTATTTTCTCTATTTTTCCCATCTTGGAGAAAATGTTGAAATTGCTCTTAGTATATAATTGATAGAAATGGCCAAGATTTGAAAAGTAACATTTTAACAACTTGTGGAATCAATTTTTTGTGAATATAACAATCATAATGTGACAATTTTGTAAGTTGTTAAAGCGTTACTTGTGAAATGTTGACATAGAAATACCACTTATACGACTTTGTTAAAAACATCTCCAAAAATTATGCTATAATTTAAAAAAAAAAAAACACGAAATAGTTTAATAAAAATGAATTGGTTTTAAGAAATTGTCCAAAAGAATCATTTTTTTCATCTTCTTAATTCATTTGTTTTTGTATATAATATATAAAAGTAGTCAAGATTTTGAAAATAACACTTAAACAAACTATGAAACCCACCAAAGGGCCTTTCACTTGAATGATATACGAGTCATTGGTCTTTTAAGCGGTCAAGGGTTTAAACCTCACTAAAGATGAGTAGGATGTGTGAATTTATTTGTTACATTTGTCGTATATAAATATTATATACTTCAAAAAAAACCTATGAAACCACTTTTTGTGAGTATAATATTCATAAAGTAACAATTTGATATATCAATAGAACATCTTCAACAGATATGCTATATTTTTTATTATTTTTTTATTTTGAAATTTGTTCATTCTCTCTCGTTTTTCTCTATTTTATAGTAGAGTTTGACATAGTTGTTGTAGCAAATTTTTCTTAAATCTCTAAAATTTCTAAAATAATATTTATATTTTTGGTGTTATTTGTGAAATGTTGACGTGGAGTACCACTTATGCAATTTGCTAAAAGCATCTCCAAAGATTATGCTATAATTTTTCTATAATAGAAAATGAAAAGTTAAAATCTTTAAAAAACATTACTTCAAATTTCAACAACTACTATCTTTTAGCAATTATAACATTTTTTATGTTAATAAAATATTTAATACATTTAACAAATATTAATTCTCTCACCTACACAGTTAGGGTGCGTTTACCTAAATGTTTACCCGGTAAGCGTTTAATTTTAAGAGTCAACACTATGATTTATTTTATCGGGTAAGATTGTAGTACATCAAAGTGGTATCGTATTCAACAATTTACCCGGTAAACACTTACCTGGGTAAGAGTCGTCATCCTCACTTACCGAGTAAGACTCTTCATTTTTATCATTGCTCTTACCGGGTAAGATTTTTAACTCTTGTCATGTTCATCCAGTAAAAAAAGTTACTCGGTAAGCACTTACTGGATAAGTGTTTAATAAACGGCCCCTTAATTTCAATATTTTTTATTGGGGAAAATAATTATAATATATTTTTCTCTCTCTTCGATATAATTTTAGATTTTTCTCTAAATTTAAAGATTTCTATTTTATCTCTTTTATTTTCTCTATTCATTATACCATTTAGTGTACTTTTGGCTATTGGAGATGCTTTGAATTATTAATTGCTAAATTGTTAAAATGCTACTCACTCAACTTGCTAAAGTGTTATCCAGTATATTGCAAATAGCACTTTAACAACTTATAAATTTGTTACTTTATGCATATTAAATCCACACAAAATAGATTTCACAAGTTGTTAAAGTGTAGCTTGTAAATTTTTTACTCTTTTTGTTAATTAAGGTGTTGTTTTCTTAAGATATTTTGAATTCTGAAATCTTATTTCACTTATGATTGATAAGAGGTGGTGTTAAAATCTGAAAGCAAAATCAATAAAATTGCGTATCTCTGTGAAATGATGAATGTCCAAATTTGTTTAAATCGTTTAATTTTACACCATTCAAAAAATTATAACATTGAATTTATAAATAAATTTATACAGTTTCACATATTTATTCATCATCATTACAAAATTTACATTTAAATTATATAATTAGCATTAATTTAAAAAAAAAATTATGTCACTTCATAAAACTGTTAACAATTCAACTATTAACAACTCAAAACTTGTCTTTTAATAAAATTATTAAGAGGTAAACAAACAAACACATTTTTAATAATTTTTATTAGTTGTTTTGGCATTGCACGGAACTTGAAGGTGTGCATCTCGATACCTAATAAATGCGCAGCGGCTTCATGAGTAAATGCAAGTGAGGTGAAGTTGAGTTGTAGGGTACGATTCACACCTTTGTTTTTTTCTTCTTTGAGTTAATTACATTTTTAGTCCCTATGATTTATTGAATTTTTTTTTTCTTGATTTCTTTCATTACAAAACTAATATTAGTGTTTGTATTTTGTTTTGGTTTTCGTTGATGGACGTCAAATGTCTCACAATAAGGGTTTTGTTTTTTTTTTAATTATCTCTTAATACAACTTAACCCTAATTTGTTAAGACATTTGGATATTAAAAGCCAGGGTTGGTCCTAAGATTTTTGATACCCTGTGCAAAAATAATAAAAAATGTCTCTAAGCCTATTTTTTTTTAAGCCAATGAAACAACGAAACATGCGAATTTTTAAAAAATTTAGAACTTATTCAAGCTAAGTATCTCATCCTCATGTTAATTTTTATTAATTATAAAAAAAAAACACAAGGGGAGGGGGGGAACAAAAAAACCAAAACCCCGAATACAAAATATAAAATGATAAAAGAACAAATCTTAGATTAAGATCGTACTTCCTTCTTTTCCAACAAAATATAAACTTTATTTCAATATATGGGACCTAAAAAACAAGGAAAACTATAATTAGTTTTTAATTAAATAAGTATATTACATCCAAATTACTGTCATAGTAAGCAAAAAGTAAAACATAAAAGTTACAGGTCTAACGATTAAAAGCTAAGGGCCTATCTGTTAGCAGCTTAAGATAACTTTAATGGAACTAACAGCTTATTCGCTCAACTATGCATGACTATTTCATAGTGCTTAATGATATAGAAAGTGACATATCCAGTAAACTTTTAGAGGGAGCTTTATATAGAAATACAAGTTTTTTTTAACATGTCTCTTACAGCTAAAAAAATGCTTCTTACATCTACAAAAAAAAACTCTTCCAAACAAAATCTTTTCCAACTTATACAAACAGATTAATTCATGTAGACAACTTTATTCGTATAGACAACTTTATACAAACAAAAACTTTTCCAACTTTTTCCAACGATGTGCATTCAGTATTTGTCACTACTAGGCCTTGGGTCTGTTTTTATAGTTAAAGCTCAGTTGTCCAATTCTCAAATTATTGAACCCAAACTAGTAATAAATGACAACTTGATGCCCCTTTAGGCTTTGATGTCATGTGCGGTCGCACGAGCTGCACGTGGCCAGGGCCGGCCCTGTTAAAAGCGTTTGTTTTATTTTTAAAATAAAAGCTTAAAAGCTCTAAATGTTCTTTGAAAATTTAAGTGGTAAATGTCCATTAATACTTCTTAATCTTAATTCATTTTCTATCACATGGTTCATATTTTAGGGATAAAAAGACCAAAATATTATAACTAGGCTAAACAAGCATAATTCGGTTGAAGGTCACAACACATATAATTGAGTAAAAGATGTATAACTGGACCCTAAAAAATTTGGAGACCATGTTCAATGTCTCATATTGGAAACCTTCATATATGGGCATGCTCTTCCTCAGCTACTACTCCACTAACAACCCTGCCACCATCTAAATTAAGGGTGTTTATGAATTGGGTTGATCGGGTTAAAGACATTTGAACAATTTAACTTAATGTTTGGGATTTGAAAAATCTTAACTGAACCTAACCCAATCCAAACCAAACCGTATGGATTGGCAGGGTTGATAATTTGGTACATCAAAATATTCTTCCAACATTGAATATGTTATTTCTTTACTCATAATTCTTTTTATCATCAACTATTTGATATAACTTATTCATACTTCTTATGCATATCACATTCAATTAATTTTCTCAATTTACATATATATGTTCATAGATACTGATTACTGAACATATATGCTAATGAGTCATATAGAGATGTGATTAGATTAAAAATATGTGTATACGAAGAGCGTACGTGGTAGTATAATTGTCTAATGTACATATTAATAAAAATTCAACTATCATATTAAATTCAAAAAATAAAAGAATATCGTGTTCATCGTGTTGGTTTGAGTTTAAATAATAACAACCCACTGTCAATCTAATACCTATGGTTTGAAAATTTTACAACTCGATTAGACATCAAGTTGTTTCAGATTAAGTTATTTCGTATTTGGTCAGGTTGGGTCGGGTTGACCGGGTTTTTGAGCACCTCTAATCTACATCTCGACCACTAATGACCACTTACACCTTCATTGTTACTTCTACTTTTGTCGTTGTCGCTTTTACTTATGTTATTGATGTTTCTGCCTCTACCAGTACGATCTACCACTAAAGTCGTTTTTTGCTTGTCATCATCATTCTTTTCCTTGCTCTGAAACAAAATCAAAAAGCCAAAACCATCGTGAATGTTCGTAGTTTTTTTTTCTAATACATATTTATCTTCTTGACTAGCCCATTGGGAAAAATTCCCCACTGATGCCTTCCGTAGGAGTCTGGCCTAACAAAGTGCTTTCGTTGTTGGTGTTCTTTCCGATCTCTACGCATTTCATATTTCTCTGAATATGCATGTTCTAATATATTTGTTCCATGGATGTTCATGCTCTCGATTTTCCTAATGCCATAAGAATGAACATAAACAAAATGACTAAAATACCCTAAAGTAAGAAACACATGGCACTCTTAACACAAACACACACAACGATTGCGAAAGGGGATTAATGAAAACAAAAAACAAAATGCGAATAGTAACAATATAATGATAATAATAGCAACAACAAAGTTAACGGACTAAATTTGAAGTTTTCACAAACTATATGGGCAGGACGTGTAATTAACTCTTTAATTTATTATTACACTATTTAGACTCGGGATCACGTGAGACCCGTGAGACCACCTTTTTACACTTGACACTTCATAACAAAATACTGCGAAGGTAACTTTCACAGTGTTTTTACTGTGAAAGTTCAGACTTTTTATCTTCACAATATTTTGTTGCAAAGTTTTAAGTATAAAAAAATGTTTCATGAGTAAAAAAACAATATGATCTTATATCAACCCCCACACACTATTTGTCCCAAACAAAAGTACCAACGTTTTTTAGATGGTTAACTAATAATGGTATTTTTTTTCTTAAATACCATTTTCTTTTTCTTTAAAAAATAAAATAAAAATGAAAGGTTTTTAATTTGTTATTGGTTATTATTTAAAATTAGTGATTTTAATTTTCTCAAAACATCTTCTTTATACTTCTCTTTAAAAAAAATATTTAATACCTTTTAATAATTAAATAAAAAAATAAGTATTATTTTTGGGAAAAAATAATAATTTAGAAATATGTTTTTGTCCATCGTTAATTAATTATTAGAGGTGGACGTCTAGACCAAGGAATCGTATGGACCATTCTCATTGTGTAATGTTCACCTTTTATGGTGCTTAGAAACGTACGTCGGTTATGCTTTTATGTAGGGGTGTGTAAAATTTGAATTATATGAAATTCGAACCCAAACTCAAACCGAAAATAAGGTGTTTATGTAAAACTTAAATGCTTCGAAATCCGAAAATCGGCTATTTGGGGAAAATTTGGGTTCAAGTTGTGTTTGATATTTGGCCACTTTATCCGTCCGAAAACCCGAAATATATGTATATATATATTAAATACTATATAAATATACTTATTTATATAAATTATATTTTGAAAATTTTAAAAATCTTAGTCGGTTATTTTCTTCTTCTAATTTCTAAGCATATTGTAGATTTATCAATCTACTAAATGGATTGAATTCATCGTCAAAACCGATTGGATATATATATATATATATATACACACATACACTATATTATAAACCATTTGACGAAAACTCTTAAAACCCATTTTTATGCATGAAGTACTGTTTATTGATGCATATTACTTAAAATTCAAGATTGCAAGTAAATTGTGTGTAAGTACAACTTACTAAAGCTTCATGTTTGAATTCATATAACTAACTGTAGATAAAATAACCAAATAGGGGATAAACATCTAAGTTTAAATATAAAAAAATCTAAAATATAATTAAGATAATTATTGAGTTCTAACAAAATATTTAATTATTATATTTATAAAAAATTATATTATTAAACCGAAAATAAGTAAATGATTTAAAAAAATATACAAAAAAGAGAAATTTTAAATAATTAGTTTGATACTAATACCAAAGTTTTTTTTCTTTTCTAAATTATGATATATTCATATTTTATTCGAAAATAAAAACATTATCGTTTTCTCAAAACAACATAAAACCGTACTATGACATCGACTGATACAAAAATAAATAAAACAAAACATTAACATCGAGATGTATTTCGCTGCATTGTACGAGTACCCTTTTAATATATATATATATATATATATATATATATATATTATTACATTAAACCGCACCGCGCTCACCCTTATCAATAACCTTTAGCAACTTTTAATTTATTCAATAAGTTTTACTTGTTTTTTCTTGCATATAATCTTTTTATGTCATATCTATAAGAAACCATTATATGATGTAGACATATATATATATATATATATATATATATATATATATATAGGGTGTATTTCTTTTACAACATTGTGCATTTATACAACCTTTGCAACCCAATTAATTGAGATATTTATAGAAATGATTGGAGTTCATTTATTATGATTTGAATATTTATGGAATATGAATAGAGTTTATTAATTATGATTAATACTTTATATTATGAAACAATTAATTGATTAAAAATTGAATGGTTGAGATGAATGTTGTATAGGGTGTAGGAATAGCAAATGGTGTAGAATAACATCCCTATATATATATATATATATATAGAGAGAGAGAGAGAGAGAGAGAGAGAAAGAGATAAGTGATCAAGTTCAAATAAATCATATTTGTACAAATCATATAAACCACCCTCAATCATTTCAATGTTTAATTTTATGAAATTTTTCCATATAATATTTTTTTTTTATAAAATTGTTTCATATATGATTAGGAAATTGTTTCATATAATATTTATGAAATTTTAATGAAATTATTTCATTTATTTATCTAAAATTAATATAACGAAGATGATAATATACATGATTAACACTCTCCACAATAAAAATGATTAATCAAACTTTCATAATTACAAAAAAAGAATGAACAAAATAAAAATTTATGATTGATTGAATGAGGTTTGTACAGTTTGTACAAATAACGTGGTTTGCAAAGTAAACCTCTTTTATACATATATATTTTGTTATCTATTATATTCATGTTTGCAAAAACAATATTCTCTTTTTTTCTTCTGATTATCTACATATTATTAAAAAATATATCATTGTTGATAGTTTAATAAACAAATTGAACGTGGTGGAATAACATCAAAAAACGTCTTGTGGAAGTTGATCATTCGGGTCCATTATAAAAACCTCAACCTCGAAACTTGACTACAAAAAATCATCACCGTGAATAGCCTAAGTTAATGCGCGAGTAGAAAACTGTTATTCTACTTCTAAAACAATACTCTATAATTGAACTTACTGGAGACGGTTTTTGAAAAGGACAAGTAGATTCGTATTTTGTGGGATCTGTCATCTTGAGTCGATGATTTAGTGGTATGAATCCGAGGTTCAAAATCATCGCAAGCAGTACCTTTCTTATACAGCAAAATCACTATTTTGGCCCATCCATTTAAAAAAAAAAATTACTCGATAAATCACAATTCACAGCATACCAAACTTGCGCCAACTTTTAATGTGATAAGCGCTCGTTTTGTTTATCATTACATGTTCGTGTCATTTCAAAAGCAGTTACTTTCACGAGCTTCTCAAAAGCGTCCCTTCATTCGTACATCTAAGGTGTTGAGTTTGTAGACAATTTATTAACTTGACAAGACATATGCACGTCATAATTTAATTACGTTTCGTCATTCAAAAGTTGTAGCACCAATTTAAATTCAAATAACACGTGAATAGAAGTATTAGTCATAGCATTACTCTCGTTTGGTTTATTTTAACTTTTTTATACAAGTTCTTGTATCATATTTTATTAAAAATTTTAAATAAATAAATATAATTGTTCAGTTATCCGCAAAATAAACAAAGCATATGATTATATCGTTATATAATTATGTTTAGATTATTTGTCAGCATGGTAACCGGTTAATGCTTCAACCGGTTACCTGAGTGCTTAAATGTTTAAAACTTTACATCTTAGGTTCCAAAATGAAAGTTCTAAAAATACGTTACCCATAATATGAATCAAGTTGAAGTACGTTTACTTTTTCATACAATTTACCCAATAATAAATTAATAAGCATTAATAATTCCATTTGAACTCATTTCTTGTTAATAATGCTTTGAATTCATCCAGATTCTCTATATTTTGAAAATCTCCAAGACTAACAATTATCCAGAATTTCTTACATTTCACAATATCTTCAATTTTTTTTAGTGTTGCTTAATTTTTTTTTTATTATTTTCTATAAGTTTTTTTGTGTAATGTCGCGTTTTTAAGTTGCAGTATAAAGTTATGTTTATATTTTAGTTAAATTTTAAATGTGTAAACAAAATACATAGATTAACAAATTTAAAGTAATATGAAATATCAATAAGTGAATATATATATATATATATAATTTTTTTTAATAAATTTGTAATATACAAATATACAGTGAGTTATAGGGAGAACTCTAAAAAATGAAAAATCGATGAACACTCAAATAAAAATCAATGAACACTCAAATAATCATTGATTTGTACAGTATATACATGTGCATACAAGTAATTGAAGATGTTTCCTCGTTTCCTTGCATGTGCATACCAGACAATTTATTGTATGCGCGTTTACATACCGCACAGATGAATGGTTATTAGGGTGTTTCTCAATTTTTCATTTTTTTGCGGTTTTCCTTGAACTTACCCCCCCCCCCCC
>NC_037536.1:14267859-14317395 GCF_001531365.2 Cynara cardunculus var. scolymus | reverse complement strand
ATATATATATATATATCATATGTATACAATCAATATATAAATAAAAGCGAATGATTGTGTGAAAATGAGAGTTAAGATGAGAAGCGTAAAAAATAATTTGGATCCTCGATCATCTTCAATCTGAAAGCTCACCCATGCATCGTCTTGATACGATGCATCTCTTTCTAATGTGCATTTAATGGTGGAGATCTTTTCTTAAGTTTATCATCTTAACACATTTTCTCACTAGAACCCAACCCTGTAGATAACTATATCTATAAATAGAAGGTGAGAGTCATATAAGAATCTTCACTGTGGAGTTTTATTGAGATTCTTATTTTATTGAGATGACGATGATATGACAGGAACAACATGGAACATGAGGTTCTTGTAGGTTATATCATTGTGAGTGCTCTTACAATAAATTTGAAATGAAAAAAGGTATCCAATTATTGATAAACCAAATACACTCGGTACGTCTCACTAATAAGTAGTGTATGGGGTTGAAAAGTCAGTATATATGACATTTACCCCACATAACAGAACAGTTGTTTGTATAAAAGTCGCAATTTTTTTAAATTTTTTGATGAATAACTGATTCCTTCAAAAAGTTCGTCAAAATAATCTGTAAATTGAATAAAATCGTCGCTCTCTCTTATCAAGACGATAAAAGAGCACACCTAGAAATTATTGAAGTTCTAATACTCAGTAACAATATCCAAGTTCAATACCTCTACAAGTTATATCATTTTTTTAACTTTCCATAACTTATATTATTGTAACGAGAATGCGTCAAAAACCATCAACACTGTCATTTCACAATAAAACAACCCCAGATGTCAATATTTAATAAAGATACAAATATAAGTTAAGATTCATGTAAATAATTATATGTTTGTAAGAGAAAAATAATAATTAATATCATACTCAGGGTCTTTTACTGGTAAAATTCAACACTCTCACTTTCTTACCTAGTAAGATTTTAGTCCACCAAAACGGCATTGGATGCAACAATTTACCTGGTAAGTGCTAATCGTGGTAAGAGTTGTCGTCCTCACTTACCGAGACTCTCAGCCCTTGTCTCGCTCTTACCGGGTAAGATTCTTGGTCCTTGTCATATTCATTAGGTAAAACAATATGACTTAATAAGCACTTATCTCAGATAAACATTTGGTAAACAATCCTTCAATATCAATTTAAAAAAATATAAATAAAAAGTGTGCTCAATGTTTTGTCCATTTAAGGTTTAATTCCAATGTTTGTAGCATGTGGCCCATGGAAGACACACTAAATCAAGATGCCATGTGACCCTTTATTTCTCGAAAGATGCTTGTCATCATTTCCTAATCACACAATTAATTATGTTATAATATTTTCCATATGTTTTAATTGATATCATAACTTTGTATCATTGATTTATTCATATTTCATGTTTTGAAACAATGTTTATTGTTAAGAGTTTGGTGGAATTTGTTTTTTAAGAGGTGTTGAAGCATGAAATCTTATTTCACTTCTGATTTATAAGAGTGATGTTGACGTCTGAAAATATGAATTCACAAGACCGTTTGTTTTTGTAAATTAATAAACGTCTGAATTTGTTTAAGTTGTCTATTTTACCCATTAAAAATTACAGTGTTGAATTTATAACAATTAATTTGTTTTTTTAAATGAATTATAATACACTACAAAAGAACACGATTTTACCAACAAACTAATTGACTCGTAATAGTCATCAGCGGTGAATTAACGGTAGAAACAAAGGTGTTCAAAAAGATTCGCCTCTAATCAAGATTACCGGTGGCGTGGTAATTCTACCGTTGATTTCTTTAGACGTTAATTAATTTAAATCTTTAAATTCACCGAATATATAGACAGATTACTAATGATTAATTAGTTAGTTAAAATCCGCCTGTAATTTTAAAGATCTAAAAGAAAATCGTATTAAAGTTACTGCCATATTTGGATAAGTTGATTACCACCAACACCAACGTGTTCGCACGTAACCCACCTCCAATGACATTAATGTGAGGGAACATTTTTTTTTGACTCACTCAACGGACTGAGACTAGTGAGAGGAGTATGAGATTGAACCTAGGACATGTCTTGTATCGGCAAAGTTGCTTCACCCCTTTGCCAATTGGGATACACACTGTGGGTAAGTTATCATAGAATTACAGATGGATTTTAAACAATTAAATAATTGATTAAACTTTGTTGGTAGTCATTGATAATTTGTCAGGTTAAAGAAAAAAAAAATTAATTAAGTTTACCGGGGGATTACTGATGAACTTGTGACGGAAGTCAACAAATCCAACGTTCTTTCATCCACCACTAAATCAATGGCGGAATTTTGTGTGGATAAAAGTGATATTCCTAGTATGAGTATCCGATGCAGATTTAATATAAGAATTCATTTAATCTTTATGTCAAGAACTTTATTTGCTATTGGCTATGCACAATCATGTGGATTCGTCAAGTGACGAATGACGAGTGGATATCGCCAAGTGATGAATGACGAATGATAGGTTTCTTGATTTATATGCTAATAAGGCATTGTTTGGCAAAAATAAGCTATTTTATTTTTTGGGTACATGTTTGAATGCACATAAGTTAACTTATTGTCACTTTTTCCAATTATAACCATAATTAATATTAATTATTATTTATTACTATTAGTTATAAATAAATATTAATAAAATTTAGATCTAACTAATATTAATTACTAATCATATCAATCATTTTCATATTATTTAATACATTAAGTTATCAAAACGCAAGTATAACAATTTTAAAGATGTTTATATAATATAAAAATTAAACTTATACTTATTCCGTTTCATAGATGATAAAAATATATATTAAATAGGTTGAATAAAATATTTAATTTAATTATTAAATATATTTTTTGAAAAAGTATTAATTTACTAGGATATACGAGGTAAATCATTTTTATTTTTTTATTCATATTATATCTAATGGTTATTTAAAATTTATAAATAATAGATTTTTCTGAAATATGTTTTTAACAAATTGAAATATTATAATGTATATAATAACCAATTTGAAATTCTTTTGATCAATATATTACATTTTAATTTTTTTTCATCATCTTGTTTGTATTAGTTAATATATATATTATTATGAGTTTGTTTTAATTATATTTTGAAATATTATAAATGATTAATTTTTCAAGATGTCTTTTTGGACATTTTACATTATTATCAACTAGTTTTACCAACCATAATTTGTTTATCAGCTAACAACTAGCTTATCAATGATTAATTAAAGTCTTTAATGTTGTTTTATCAACTTGACCCCGAATCTTCAAAGGTATTTCAGACAAATACATATCATTTTTTTTTATCTGGACAAAAATTGGTTACCAATAATTCAAACTAGCCTCATTAGAAACCTGCATCTAAGGACATTAAGTGAGTGTTTGGTTAAATGTATCCAAAGGTAATTAATGAAAATAAAAATAAAATAAAAACTGTTTGGTATTATATAATATTATACGCTCATTCTCTCACAAACCCAAATTTTCATTCAAGACTAAACCGGAGGGAATGAAATTCATTCACATTTTCATTTCTCGACACGAACCCGAGATATGACAACTCTTTTTGAAAGTCATAGTAATAAGAACTGTGTCGTCTAACTTCATTAACAACTGACATTTTTTAACACTTTTTACTTGGCCCAAAATATTCAAAACTAGAAAGATGAACTACAAGGGTGATGTCTAATTGGTTTGAACTTGGACTCCAAAGATCAAAAGTGTCTGGAGGTCCCAGGTTCAAATCCCATGAGAAATAAAAATCATCTTGTAGCCACAGAGATTCAAATGTGGTGACTTTGGGATACCCGTAAAGCAGGTGGTCAGGTTGGATATCGAGGTTAATAAAAAAAATTAGAAAGATGAGATTTTGGGCTTAATTTTTTATATGGGCCCAGCCCAAAGTAAGGGTTTTAACTCGGTCCACAGAAAGCTAACAAAGCCACTGTCCCCTTTCTACAATCTACATTACCCATTTATACATCGCGATTAGGGTTTTTTTTTTCACTTCGTTCCCATCCGATAACTAGCAGGACGAAGAAGAGGCAGAGCCGCCGTCCATTGGAGTAGCTGTAGCAGGTTCGTCTCTTCCGGTAATCATTGTTGATTTGTCAATCCTTATATGTTTTGTTTCTATGAAATGATCACTTGTTTTTACCTTATTTGGTAAATAATAATCACGGCGAGGGAGGAGGGAACCTTTTCAGCAGTGATAACACAATTGTTTTCTTCGAATTGAGTTGTATAGTGGTGTGATGTGTACGAAAATGCTAGCTTTGATGCCATTGTTGACGTCACGGTTTCTATTGCTTCGACAGTGTATATGTTTTACGAATTTTTAGAAGTTAAATTAGACAATGAAATCAAATGGATGGGCTTGTCTACTCGTTAGAATAATTGATTAGGGAGTGAGGCGTCGCAAACTTTATCAATGTATCTGTCGATTCTGTAATGAACATATGAATTTTAGAATTATCCGAGTTCCTATGCTTGGTAAGGAACTCCAGCTTGTTTATCTCGAACTCGAGCTTAATAATTGTCAAGCTCGAGTTTATCTTGAACACACACTCTAGAACTCGCTCAACCTAAGGAGTCTGTAGCGACAATGTTAGATTTGGCTCGTTCTAGTTTGAAAGCTCGAGTAATATTTTCAAGTTGAGCTGATGCGAGCCATTTAAGCATATGCTTTTTTTAGCCTAACATGTTTATTTTCATAAATCATATAATCAAAGTACAAAAGTTATCGAGTTGGAGCTTGTAAACGAGTATGAGTTCGTGCTCTAACATTGCAAAAGTTATTCAAGCTTGAGCCTGGTAAGATTTTTCCGATCACAGCTCGAATGACTTGCAACTCGACGAGTTAACACCCTTCTTGTTTTTGTTTAAATCCAATTGAAACGTTGTTCAGATGAAAGCCTTACTGAGTTTTAAATAGAGTTTATATATTTATAAGAGCTTAGTTATTTCTCTCTTAAATGCTTAACCCTGTACTACTATCAGTACTTCTTGTTACTAATAGTGAAATTCACCACCCTGTTCTGAGTTTTTGCTTTTTTTTTGGGGATTTAGTAGTGAAAATGGCGGACACTAAGGCTGTGACAATTCGTACAAGGAAGTTCATGACAAACAGGCTTCTTTCCAGGAAGCAATTTGTGAGTTCATGTTTAACTGTTGCTATTTTGATCTGTAATAATGTAATTGTCACTTTGATTTTAAATATTCATGATGAATATATGTCCTGTTAATGTAGGTGATCGATGTGCTACATCCAGGAAGGCCCAATGTATCCAAGGTTTGACCCTTCTCTACTCATTAAGTTGTAACAATATATTCTCTATATGTGTGTAACATTTGTTCTTTTTTTCGAATAAAAGAACTTATTGAACATTCAACATCTGTTCAAGACTGCATAAAACATACAAGAAGAACAAAGATCTTTTATTTGATCAAATGAACACAATTTTAGATGAGACAACCTATCTTCATATATATATATATGTGTGTGTGTGTGTGTATATATATATAAAGTAAAAGGGGATAGAGTCATGGATTGCTTTTTCCCATGTCTAGCTTAGCTTTTAATGACAATACAAAGCGTAATACATTTCATCTTCGATGGTGTTAGACCCACCTTTGGATCTCATAGCTTTATCTAGATGTGTACTACTTCAAAGAAGTGTATTCGCTTTCCAGTAATTCGTTGAGATATTTTTTCGTGTAGAGGTCAGGTTTGCGTATATCTTACTCTCAAACCCCACCTTCAGGTGGGATATGCTGGGTTTTTTGGTAGTACCTTATTGAGATAGCATGGGAAATTGATGATGCAATATAATACAACTCATAATGTCGGCAGTGATCACTTTTATGGGCTGTGTTGCATTTGGTTTTAACACAAAAGTAACTTTTATTTACTTTCTATTGAAGGCTGAACTGAAGGAGAAGTTGGGAAGGATATACGATGTTAAAGATCCAAGTTCTATCTTTGTATTCAAGTTCAGGACTCACTTTGGTGGGGGTAAATCAACTGGTTTTGGATTGATCTATGATTCTGTTGAGAATGCAAAGAAGTATGAGCCAAAGTACAGGCTCGTCAGGGTAACTCTCTTACTCTTGTTTGTTTGATGATATTATCAACTATAGATGTATGTATTTAAAATACTAACTCTGCCTCAAAATACGTGTCCACATTTTTATTTTAGTTTGTTCTAAAATAAGTGTCTAATTTCAAAAGCAATTATCTACTTTCCAATTCAACCCTTAATAGATAGATATTCATCACTCCTTTTATTATTAAGGTAAAATTGTCAGTTTAGTTGAATAAAAAGTGTAATATAACAAAATTTTAAAACCATGTGCCTTTTTTGTTGTAGACATTTATTTTGAGACAGAGGTAGTATAATGACTAGACTTTGTCTTGTTTCTAATGCGTGTTTGTTAATTAAATCTGTTTCCATATATGTGTGGTCTGGCTGCTATTTTATCTGGGTGTAACATTATATTTGTGAGAGAAAGGTTCAATGTTTTGTCATGAATTGTGCTTATATTAGTGCATTTATGTGAGAACTCAAGTCTCAAGTATCCTAGGAATCGACCATTAAATTACCTTGATTTTTGTACATAAAAACATCCGAGTAAATGCACATTTTCTCATTATATGATTATGTTCTTTCAAAAAATGGAAAATGGGAAAAATTGGTTGTCAAGTTGACCCTGAATATAATAATCCAGAGTGGTTTGAAGAGTTAAGATTCTAAAGTTTTTCAAGTTTTTCTATTGAGCTCGCTTTTAATGCAATGGTCATACGTTTGATGCTTTTAAGTTACCTCTCGTTGGTTTTTATACAATCCTTTTGCTTTCGAAAATTCTCATTTATTTTTTGGTTTCTTGTAGAATGGCTTGGACACCAAGATTGAGAAGTCAAGAAAGCAGATGAAGGAAAGAAAGAACAGGTCCAAGAAGATCAGAGGTGTAAAGAAGGTAAGTAGTTAATTTACATTCTAACATTTTTAAAATGTCTATTCGACATGAGGTTTTTTGGGATGATCTTTTGTCTGAACGGTGTTACTGCATTTGTCTCGAAAAATGTCCATGCTGACGGTTTTCTTGTTAAATGAGTCGAAACATATTTTATTCTCTCTACGATTAGTCATAACAACATGTGGGCAAATTGCAACGAAGTTTGCTTTAGTTCAAATTTTAATACTCATTTTGACCGGTAACTTGCTTATCTTGTAATATCTGATGACAAACACGCCCTTCATCGAAAGATTTACAAAAGGGTTACATCCTAGTGGAGGTAAACTTCACATCCTGTTCATCAAATGTTACAAGATCGGTAAATTATTGGTCAAAATGGTGAAAAAGTAGAAATTTTTTGGAACTTTGATGCTTGGATTGGGATAAAATTATTTGTTTCACTAAATAGAAACAAAAACAAACTTCATTGTATTTTGATGCATTTTGCCTAGCCAACATTTACACATATGGGAAGTGCAAGAATAAGACCGTATATTGAATCATAATAATGTTGAATTTGAACCTATTTGGATCTCAAAATTGCACTATGGAGTTACTAAGTTTACAGGTTAATAGATGATCGACTTCATGCGTTATAAGATATATCTTATAAATCGGGTTTGTTTTTGCAGACCAAGGCCGGAGATGCTGCCAAGAAGAAGAAGTAAGCGTTGAGAGATTATGCTGCAATTTTCAAAATTATCTTAGCATCGTATCTTTTTGGATATCTTGGTATTCGACTCCTTATCACATCTTTAAATTATGATCAAATTGGATATTACGACGCTGAGATGACCTGAGTTTTTTAGAGCTTGATATAGCAAGAACATTATATGTGATCTATCGACATTTTGTCCAATTTTTTATGGTTATTTGTTTTGCAAAAATGCCCGACTGTTTTTTGGTGCTCCTAGTTTTTAGGGTTTACTTGGTGTATGTTTGTTAGGAGCTTAATGGGGCCGTAACCTGTTCGGTTGGCTACATACATGACGGTTTGGTAGTGGCTTAATGATGTAGAAAATGACTTATTTAGTAAGCTTCTAGGAGTGAGTATTACGCAAAAATTTAATTTTTCCTTTTCAAATCTTTCCTTCTCAATTAAAACACGCTTTTTCTAACTATATAAGAACCTTTCCAAAGAAAGGCTTTATCAATTCAGACAACTTTATCCATAGGCGGGATGAAAAACCAACGTAGCTTCCCCTTACAAATATTTGTTGGTTGTTTGTGGGTGTTTTTGAACCCCTTTGATTTGGTGATCTTAAAAACACGAACCCCAGTTGTGGTTTTCACAGAAAAAGTTGTACTTTTTGAAGGAAAAGTTAGGTTTGTGTACATTTTGCCCCCGAGATCCTACGTCGGGTCAACGTCTGATGGTTTATTCATGTATGCATCTTTGTATACTTAGATTATGTCTTTGTCTTAATCTATTGAGTGTACACACAATCTGACTTGGATATTCATTCTTGGATATTCATGTTAAAAATAGGTTGTCAATTGTTTTTTTAATGATTTGATAAGAATTGAATAATGGACTTAGTTAATTACGTAATTAGGTTGGCCATCTAATTGTAGAAAAAGCTGCCTGATTAGACTTATTGGGTTTTTAATACTTATTATACTTGTTTCTTTTTACTTTAAAAAAACTAGTAAGGGGTGGTTTACCAAATGCTTACTCGGATAAACAGTTGTGAAGTTGTATCACCTTATCAAATAAATATGATAAGGAATAAGAATCTTACCTGATAAGAGCGAAGAGCTTTACCCGGTAAATGAGGACGACGATTATTACCATGTTAGCATTTACAGGGTAAATTGTTGTATATGATATTGTTTTGGTGTACTAAAATGTTATCCGGTAAGTAAGTGATAGCATTAAATTTCACCTGTAAGTAGAGATGGCCAAATGGACCCGGCTCGGGACCGCCGGAGGACCAAGATCGGGACCGACCAAACCGGACAGATTGGGACCGGTTTGGTACCGTCAGTTAAGGTTCAAGTTATGGTTTTCATCCAAAAAGAAGACCGGACCTAGGACTGTTTTTCAAAAAAAATATATTTTTATATGTATTTCTAGCTTTCTAAGTATATTTGATTGATAATCAAATTATAAATTTACCATAAAACATATTTTTTTAAGTGTATTTGATTAAAAAACAATTATAAAGTTATAATAAAACGTAATTTTTAAGTCTATTTGATTGAAAACCAATTATAAAACTACAATAAAGCGTATTTTTTAAATGTATTTAATTGACCTAATTATATATTTTAAAATGTATTAGAATAACATTAAATTATTTTTTAAAATTTATCAAAAAGAAATTCAAAAAAAATATAAAAAGAATTTCCTTTTATAATATAGGACCTGTTTGGGTCCGGACCGGGACAGGTTACCGTAACTGGTTACAAATACCCTTAATCGGGCCTTAGTATTTTCGACGTGACCGGGACCGGTCCAGATTGTTATTGTTTGGGCACGGGACCGGTTTTGGCCATCTCTACCTGTAAGTACTTACTGAGTAAATGTTTGGTGAACGACTCCTATCATGTAATAAGATCAAAATATAAAAGAATATCATAAAAGTATGAATATTTAAATAAATTAATAGAAATAACCATTTTCAAAGACCACATACATCTTTTTATCCATTTCTCTTCCAAATTTTTTACAAAGTCACTACCTTCGTAAATAGCAACTTATCAACTTACGGAAGGATCAAAATATCTGATTATAAATTATATTTTTATAATCAATATATTAATAAAATGTCACCTTTTTTAGGAACAATTTATAATAAAAACTTATCAAAAAATAAAATATTTATTTATTTCTAATAATCCATAAAAAACATCCTATATTTTCGTATGAAAATGGTACAATTATTTAAAGCAACGATCGCAATTATTACAAATGGCAAAAATAAAAACTGGTTGGGTTTACGTGAGATAACATTTTTATACTTGAAACTTCACAATAAAATGTTGTGTAGATAAAAAAGAAAAATGAACCTTCACAAGAAAAATACTGTAAAATTTCAACTGTAAAAATGTTGTCTCATGTGTCTCACAAAAACAACCTTGTCTCACATGATTCCAAATATACACATACACACGCACACACACACACACACATATATATATATATATATATATATATATATATATATATATATATATCAGAAAACGAATATACCCTAACATATTGACATATTATCACATCTTCTATAACATCACGTGGGTTCTTCAAGCACCTTCCTGGGTATCTTCTTGTCCAGTTCACAAAGTATCAGTTATCTTGTTGAAATTTCTGATTGATAATACCAGTTTTTCTGTATTTCTTTTTGCTTAGAAAATTACAGTAAAGTAGTATGATTATGGTCTTGTGCCCTTATGCCTACATGGGGTCGTGTACCTTTACAGTGGTCCGGACTATGGTGATTCAATTTTAAAATTGTTCAATGGGAACACAATGATCAAATGGCATTTGTCTTACGACCAAAGCGAACTGCATATGTTATAGCATACAAAGTAAAATCACATGTTTTGAGTATAATTTTGAACGTTATTTGAAGAACATGTTGAGTCCTTTGCAAAAGGTGTTGCCATTTTTTGCAGGCTTGTAGAAATATTTAAAACTAAAATCTGTCATAAAATCATAAAATTTGCAGAAGATAACATGTTATAAAGTTTTCGTGATTTACATTAAAAACAAAAGTACAAGATATTCGTAAATTGCTGAAATCTTGAAATCAACCTTCAATAGCTTTCACCACAATCTTTTTGTTGATTGATTGTGGTCCTATAAATCCATTCGTACCAAAGTAATACGTTTCTTCGACACACTTTTCGTATATCCCTAATCATCCATCCGACTGTTCAGCTAGTTTTCCATCATTATTCTCAAACCGACTTATTCAGACCATTACGTGAACCCAGATTTAATTCACAAATCAAGATTAAAACATAATCAAGAACACAGCTCGATTATCAAGAATGTCGACTTGTATACTGATGTTCAAATGATTACAAAGTGTTCCTGATGAATACAGTAAGATGCCCGATATGCTCTCAAAGATCTCACATAGATTAACTCTCTCAACGATCGATGGTAACAATAAACAACTAACAAGGGTTCCTATTTATACCATTTATTACAAAACATTAAACTAACTACAAAGCATTTAAGCTAAACTAGAAAGCATATAAAACAGTTTTTGCACAGAGAGTTAAATAAAACATTTTTAACCCAATACATTACACGTAACTTCCATTTTGTGCCCTACAAAGGAAATCAAAGTGTTTATGAATTTTTTTTTTTGAACCATATATTTATATACAATAATCATTCATGCATACAACTCAGATCCCATGCTATCTGAATTCTCAAAGTTTCAACCTATAAATAAACCAGGTTTTTTTTATCAGTAATTCGGATATCACTAAACCAATTAACATATTTACGCTTTTAGAGCATCTCCAAGAGGTATGCTATGTCTTTTTCCCTATTTTCTTCCAAATTGGGAGATTTCTTTATTCTTCTTTTTAATGGGTAAATTGCATGAAAAAACAACATACCTTAACTTGATTCTTATTTTGAGTAACATACTTTAAGAACTTCCATTTTGGTATATGAGATGTAAAGTTTTAAACATTTAAGTAATTAACTGGTTACCATGCTGATTCGACGAGTGATGTGGTATCCGGTTAATGCTTCAGCAAATAATACTGAGTTGTATACCATATTACTCATCAAATCAACATGATAACCGGTTAATGCTTTAGCCAGTTACTCGAGTACTTAAATGTTTAAAAATTTACATCTTAGGTAGCAAAATGGAAGTTTTAATAGTACGCTATCCAAAATATGAATCAAGTTAAAGTACGTTACTTTTTCATGTAATTTATCTTTTTTAATCTATTTCAGATGAATCTCTCAAGATTTCTAAAAACATCTCCAAAATCTATGCTATATCTTTTCTTATTTTTCTGTATTTAACATATATCTTGAAGCAAACATTTTCTAAATCTTCAATTCAATCTCAAAATTAGAAACTGAATAATGGCATTATACAGAGCAGAAGGTGAGCGACTCTTTATCCATATTGGGAGTGTGATTAAAAGCCAGTTAAAGATCCAAATTGTAAACCCTAAAAGATCGATTTCTTCAGAGAATTAGATCCAGAAACCCAAGAAGATTACAATTACCCAAATGAATACCAAAAATCCTCGAAAATACCAAAAATCCCGCCTATATTTCTTGCAGATGTTGCTGACTACAGAAACCCACAAAAAATACTCGTATCAGAACTAAATATAACCCGAAAAACCAATAGTAAAGCACCCCCCACAAAGAGATCCCCTCTCTCTTTCTCTCAATAAAACCCTCGTATCTTCTCTCTCTCTCTCTCTCTCTCTCTAAATTCATCACCCACCAAATCAGTATCCTCTTCATGTAACGCTTCGCAATCTTGTGTTTCCACCATGTATTGATAGTGAAATCGAATTTTCTCCAAGCTCAAATCGGTGCTCTTGATCGTATCAGGTAAGATTTTGATTTATCGAGTTGGCTTTCGTTGAATTTTTTTGGTTTTCTAAATTGTTTTTGGTTGTTGAGTCTTAATTCGTTGGGTGTCTTCTTCGAACTGAAGAGTGAAGAGTTTGAATTCGTACATTTTTTGGTTTGAATGTGTTGATTTTGATTGAATGATCTCGAATTGGGTTTCGATTTTTTCGGTTTGAAAGTGCATTGGTGCTACTCGATGATCAAGTAATTCAAGGGCTCGATTACTGTTTGTTCCTAGATGATCATGAATTTTAACAAATGAGATCTGTTTTTGAGTTAGAAAATTAGGGGATTGATGTTAATTTAATGGTGTTTAGGGTTTTCCAGGATGGAATTGAGATCGAGTAGGGTTTTGAAGAGGGATAAACCAGATATCAATTCAAGTATCCAGAATCATGATTTTGGGGATAAAAAGAGGTTACAATTGAGCTCTGATGAGTCAAATTCTGGTAAAAAGGGAGCAAATGAGGTTGAAATTGGGGTTTGTGTTGATAATGCCCACGATAATCTTGAAATGGGTCCGAATAATGGAAGTAAGATTGTAAGTTTGGAGGTTACAAAGAATGGCGGAAATACTGACGATAAAGGATTGTTTTTGGGATCTGAGGTGTTGGATCCTATCAAAGATTTGGTTGTTTCTTGCCCAGAAGGAGAAATCGAGGAGGAAAGCGTTGAGCGTGTTCAAGTTGAAAGTTCTGGTGGTGGCAGCGGTGGCGGTGAAGAAGGAAACAAACCGGTTTTAATAAATTTGAGTGAGAAAGATGGTGGTTTTAAGGAAGAAATACCATCCCGACATATATCTTCGATCAGCAAGCTTCATACTTCACCGGAAGTAGAAACAATGGACTGTGGAACTCGGTCTAAAAATGTAGAATCTGGAAAGTTTGTCGATGATATAATGATTACCGCCAATGGTGACAACTCTGAAGAAGCCACAACTGCGGTCTTGGATGACTCGAATTTGTTGAATGATGCTGAGAAAGCCGATGCTGGTGTGGATAAACGTGGGAAAAAGAAGGGAAAAGGTAAGCGTGGGAGAAAAAAGGGAAATGCGGGTAACTTAAAGAAGAATGAAAGTAAGCAAGACTCTGATACGAGAAGCAAAGAAATGAAAGTTGGGAAGGCTGATGTTTGTTGCAGTGAGAATGGTGTGAAACGTAAAAGGGGTCGGAAAAGGAAAAATGTGGAGATTTCTGAATGCAATGGAGACGGGATTGCGAAAAGGGAGAAAGTAGAGAAGGGTGGAGTTCAGGTCAACGGGAGGCTGTTGCGATCACGGGCTATGACCATTGGTGGCGGTGTTAAGGCGGTTCATGGCAGAGTTGAGGTGGTTATTGGTTTAAAACGAATTATCAAAGAAGGTGA
This sequence comes from Cynara cardunculus var. scolymus, assembly GCF_001531365.2. Lineage (NCBI taxonomy): Eukaryota > Viridiplantae > Streptophyta > Magnoliopsida > Asterales > Asteraceae > Cynara > Cynara cardunculus. The sequence goes on along the minus strand of NC_037536.1, from coordinate 14,303,413 downwards.
AGGCACTGAACTGGCTGCCAGACCAAAGAAGAAGCAAAAGCGGCGTGGAAGGCCTCCTAAGGTGCGGCCGAGTGAAAATTCGTCTTTAAATGTGTTCAAAAGAGAAGACGAAAACCGTCAGCCGAGCTCTAGCCCGAGACCGGAAAAGAAACTAAAGCGGCGTGGAAGACCTCCTAAGGTTCAGGGTGAAACTACACTAAAGAAAGATGGTATCTTGACGGAGATACCGAAAAAGAAACTAAAACGCCGTGGAAGACCTCCGAAGGTGCGTTACGAAACTATGCCTTCTGCCGAGATTCCTTTGACACCAAAAAGATCACGGGGAAGACCACGGAAAGAAACGGCACCACAAGGAGTTCAGAAGAACCGACACAAAGATATGATTTTCAAGAAACTCAAACGTCGTGGAAGACCACCCAAAATTGATTCCCGGGTGTTGGCAAATGTGATCAAAATGAGAACTGTGAAGCTTATGGAAGTTAAGAAAAACAGCAATCGGTTGAAAGCTAATGATGTCAAAAGGGTCCCCAAAATTCAGAAGATACGAAAAGAAGAGGGCTTATTGGAGGTCAGCGGTGAGAACCCACAAAAGGTTCAGCAGTTTGAAGAAAATAGCGAACAAATGATGGATGAAGGAAAAGGGATTATCAGTAAGCCGATGAAAAGGCTCAAATGCAAACAGTTAGTGAGAGATAAAATAGTCGATATACTTTTGAATTCCGGCTGGATAATCGATCGTAGACCTAGGCAAGAAAGAGCATATAAGGATGCAGTTTATATTGAACCTAGTGGGAGATCACATTGGTCTATTACCAGAGCTTATCTTATGCTAAAAAAGAAAATTGAAGATGGTGATGCCGATAGTAATGAGGTCTCTGCATACATTCCGATATCTGAGGAAGAAATTGGTATGCTATTCCGAGTGGTTGATAAGGTACATGGCTATAAGAAGAAGAAGAACCGAAAACCGATTGATGTAAATAAGGCCGGAATTGTCACCAAAAGAAGGAAGAGAGCTGGTAAGAATACAAAAGATGGTTCAAAGAGGAAAAAGATACGGAATTCTGCTACAAGATCGGCTAATAAATCGTTAAAGCATCCAAATCGTGAAAAGGGTATCGTCACCGAGAGCAGAAAGCCACGCCTTTTAGCTCGTAGTTCAGAAAAGGTGTCAAAACAAGATAATGATGGATGTTTGATGTACAGTGGGAAGCGGAATCTTCTTTCTTGGATGATCGATCTTGGAGTTATTTTGGCGGGTTCGAAGGTGCAATATGGGAAAACTAGAAGGCAGAAAAGATCGTCCGAAGGGATAATTACTAGTGATGGGATTCATTGCAATTGCTGTAACGAAATTATGGGTATTTCAAGATTTGTAGCCCATGCTGGAGGGAAACTGAATCAGCCATTCGATAACGTATATTTGGAATCTGGAACGTCTCTTCTGAAGTGCATGCTGGATTCATGGAGGAAAGAAGAGGAATCAAATACCATCGGATTTAATCGTGTTGATGTTAAAGGAGAAGATCCCAATGATGATACGTGCAACATTTGTGGAGATGGGGGAAACTTGATTTGTTGTGACGGTTGCCCTTCAACATTCCATCAGAATTGCCTCGATATCCAAGTAATGATGTCCCCTTTGATCTTTTGAACTTTGTACTTGTTCTTATTGTAAGATATATATTTTTCTTAGATCATATATATATATATATATATATATATATATCTTATGCTCTTATGAACTTGTCACGAGTATATGCATGAACGGTATAGCTGTAACTAATGTCATTCTTTGTTTAATGTATGAAAGGAAGCCCTTTTTTGCATTTTTCCCACTTTGGACTTTGGAGGTATAGAATTTATGACTCGTGTGAGAATCAGAGTTATGGGGAGAAGAGAACACTTCTGAGCCTTTAGATGAGTTGACTTTTTAATCTAATAACTTAATTTTTTCAACTACTTTCAATACCTTCAACTACATTTATCTACCCTCAATTAAATTCAACTACCTTCAACTACATTCGTCTACCTTTATTTTCAAATTTATCTTCACATTTAAGTCACTTCCACGGACTGTTACATCCATTTAATCACTTTCACATGCATGAATTTGTTAAACTTTCAGTTATGATGGTAAAAGAGGTAGTTTAATGTATATGAGGGTTTCGTTCTCACCTTCTCACCATACCTCTTATTTTCACCAGAACATGACCCTACAATTTATAAATTTATGTTTTAGATCATAAGAGGTTATGTCTAGATCTCAAATGAGTGGGATCAATTGTCAACAATGTTTTGTTAAAAACCACATAAATGCACTTCTTGTTGGTTTTAGGGTTGATATGTTGTGTATGAGGTAGCCATAAGACCAACGATTTTGAGTGTTAGGTAGTAAAGAAATACAAATAAGTAAATTGGAAGATGAGGATGTTGAGATGAACGATGGACCGACCATAGATAGGCTTTTGAACGAAGTTTTTCGGTCGGAACTAGGGGTTGCTGTAAGATCCCACATTGGTTGGGGAGGGGAACTAAGGTTGCCTTCTAACGGATTGGATACCTCATCTATTAGACGTGTTTCAAAACCGGGAGTCCAGGTGTGCGGACAAAGCGGACAATATTTGGTACGGTTAGCCTGGGATGTTACAGGTGCACCTATCATAGATAAATTTAGAGAGGGTAGATTGAGGTGGTTTGGGCATGTTTGTAATCGTATGTGACGTTCTACAACCCAAATGAGGATAGCGGAGAGTGTGACGGTTGAGGAGGCGAGGAGGGGTAGGCTTAGAACGTGGGATGGCCAGTTGAGGATGGACATGAAAACTTTAGGCATTTCCAAGGGCATGACTTTTGATTGGAATTCTTGGAGGCACAAAACTAGAGTGACCGACTTTTAGTAGGACACAATAGAGGATGGCGACAAGGGTATCAAGAGGAGGGTACAAAGTAGGTAAATAGGCTTTTTGTGTGGGATAACTACGATTGATACGTTATGCTTGGCTTTCTTACCAGTCTTACATGTTTAAAAATTGCTATATACATTAGTTTCTACTTGTATTACGTGTTTGCCTGATTACATTGTCTGCTTGCACACCATTGAATCATTATACCACCTGTTATATTTCCCAATTACCTGTTACATTACCTATCTTATTGTCTACCTTTGCTTTGTGCACAAGTGGGGGGTGTTCACGGAAACAACCTCTCGTTCCTAGTGCTTGAGGTAAGATCCTCGTATATTCTACGCCTCCTAGACCCTAATTTCAAGTGGGATATACTGGGTTCATTTGGTTTAGCTTGATATATTTGTGTGTGGGGTGGAGTGGTAGTTGGTAGGTTGGGGAGGGTTAGAGAGCCGACAACTGGGTATTGAAGTCGTTTGGTAGGTATATATATATTAGTTCTAGTTGTATTACATGTTTTACCTTATTACTTTGTCTGCTTGCACACCATTGAATCGTTTTTACTACTTGTTACTTCCTATGCCTCAAAATAAATGTCCACAATGAAAAGGCACACAATTTTTAGGAATGTATAATTATTACGCTTTTTAATTAACTAAATGACAATTTTACCCCTATAGAGAGAGAAATTTTCTCTGTTTCATAATTAAGGGTAAAATTGTAAAGTAGATACTTATTTTTGGAAGTGGACACTTATCTGGGGACAAACTAATAATATAAATGTGGACACTTATTTTGGGACGGATGGAGTCAAGCCGGGGTCTTCATGGAACAACCTCTTGATCCTAGTGATGGAGGTAAGGTCTGTGTGCATCCTACCCCTCTCAGATACTTTCAAGTGGTATATACTGAGTTCGTTTAGTTTGGTTTACATAAAAGTATCTTAAGCTGCTAGATTGATAATGTGTTTTTCTTTATTGGCAAGTAGAGACGTAAAAAGTTAGTCTAGTAATTCATTATCCATCTTGCTAGATTACTTATGCGGTTTATGTGCATTGTAGAATTTTCCTTCTGGGGATTGGAATTGCATCTACTGTTCTTGCAAATTTTGTGGAGTGGTTTCCTTTACTGCCCCTCAAATGGATGACTCTCGTGATGCACTTACCTCTGAAATGCTCTCGTGCGGTTTGTGTGAGGAGAAATGTACGTCATTCATATAATCGTTAACTACTGAAAACTGCGCTTTTTTCATTTTTCTTGTTTCTTTCTTGACTATCTCTGTAATTCAGTGATCTTGCTAACACTTTTTTGAATGCAACAGTCCATCGTTCTTGCTTACAAGAAGTGGAAGCTGTAAATGTAGATTCCAGCGAACTACCTTTCTGTGGAAGGAAATGCCAGGAGGTAACAATTATTGTTGAATGGTATTTTGTTTGGAAATTCAAAAAGGAGGAACAAACCGACTAACCCAATTTTCTTTAGGATATACATACATATATGCATATGTATACACAAAGATATAGGGGAAGGTCCAACTGAGAACTGTATATATTTTGAGAACATGGGAACCAACTATTCATGCTTACTCATTATGAATGTTGTGATAGATTAGGGCTGTGTAGCTTCTACACCTTGATTATATTCTTGTACTGTCTACTCATACCTTCTTTCTCAAAATTTAGCATATCTGTCTTTCTCTATCTCTTTTCCTATCTGTGTTGCTATTGCGTATTCAATGTCTAGTGTATATGTTTTTCTACCTTTCTTACAACTTGCACCTAGCCGGAGTCTTCATGGAAACAACTTCTCTACTATTTAGGGTAGAGATTAGGTCTGCGTATATTTATGTATGTCGTGAGATTTTCTGGTCTCTTTGGTTAATCATGATGAATGTCGTGATATTTATTCATGATGAATATAGATGATATTCATGATTATTCAGGGTCATCATGAATAAAACAGATATTCATGATTATTCAGGGTTATTCATAATAAATAATACATGAAATAGTTGGTTCTGAAGGTTCTCAAAATATTTATGGTTCTCATTTGAACTTTTATATTATATGTATGTATATATATATATATATATATATATATATATATATATATATATATATGCACATATCATTCTGTTAGCCTTTATTATTCTAATCCCACTTGTGATTCTGAATTTTCTTTTTTAATAGCTCTTTGAGCGACTGCAGACGTATCTTGGGGTGAAGGTTGAACTCGAAGATGGATTTTCATGGACTCTACTCCAACGTTCTGATGTTGGCCAAGATTTCAGTGTTCAGGACACCCAATTGAACGTTGAATGTAATTCCAAATTGGCTGTTGCATTCTCTGTTATGGATGAATGTTTTGTGCCAATTGTCGACGAAAGAAGTGGAACCAGTATGATCCGTAATGTTGTATACAACTGTGGGTAAGCTTCTAACCATTATATTTTGCTTGAAATCATTGTTATCATCCCTACATTCCTCGAATTATAAACCTTTTGACAGTTTCTTGTGCCATAAAGGAATCCTTTTTCTTTAGACAAAAATAATTATTCCATCTCCATAGATCGTGGAGGTAACGTACCTAAATATATGAAATTTTTCCTCAAAAGTTTTCCTTGAGGAAACACATTTTTGGGTTGCACAATTGCCGTGAATATATTGTCCAAATACCAGAGAGCGGCGGACCCAAGATTTTCGCCTAGCGGATGATCCTTTAAGGTGTATCAAAGGTCTGCCAAGTCATTCGATTTAGCCGAATCCGACCGTTTCAAGGGATTTTTTAAGTTTTTTGGTTGATTTCGAGGGACTTTTTCGGTTATGGTTGACTTCGAGAGACTTTTTCGGTTGATTTTGAGGGACTTTTTCGGTTTTTTGGTTGACGTTCTTTGTATTTTCTGATATCCCGGTTCCAAAAGCACTCCTCAAGGTTTAGCGGGTGCACCTTTCATACCCCAAAAATGTTTCTACTGGCGAAAATCGGCTGAGCTGGTGCACGGGACCCTCGCTGGGGCATTCATAGGTCCGCCCTTGCATACAACTAGTCCATTTCAGTTTAGTTCTCTCCTGCCAACCGTATCAAATGCACCCTATTGGAACTAGATATATGTTCATGTATATTTTAAGGTCATTGACTCTCATGACAAATTTTTTTATCCTGAGATAGTCATTGATATGGTTACAGTAAGTTAACAAGGACAATTCTCTCTGCTTTAGTATCCATTTGAAATGTCACCTTGATACTAGTGGTATTGCTTTCCGATATTGTCACTATCTTCTTACGATATCTTTTTGTGTACTAATATGTTGGAAACTTGTTGTCAGCTCAAACTTCAAGCGTCTGGATTATGCGGGCTTCTTAACGGCTATTTTGGAGAAGGGGGATGAATTGATCACAGCAGCATCCATACGGTCACTTTCTCTTAACTTTATTTTCAAGTATAGAATATGTATGTGTGTGTGTGTATATATATATATATATAAATAAAAGATACATACAGAGCGAGGTTTAGGGGAAAACCCCCAAAAAAATGAAAAACTGAGGAACACCCTGATAACCATTCATCTAGATAGTACTCACATGTGTATACAAGTAATTGAAGCTGGTTCTTGGTTTTTATGCACGTGTGCATACCTCACACATTACAAATTACGTGTATGCACATGTGCATACCATACAGATGAATGGTTATCAGCGTCATCCTCAGTTTTTCATTCTTTGTGGTTTTCCCCTGAACCGAGAAAACCGCAAAAAAAATGAAAAACTGATGTAACCATTTATTTAGACGGTATGCACATGTGCATAGAGACCAAGAATCAACTTCAATTACTTGTATGCACATGTGTATATTGTACAGATGAACGGTTATCGAAGTGTTTCTCAATTTTGCATTTTTTTGGGGGTATTCCCTTGAACCTCCTTCTCTCTCTCTCTATATATATATGTATGTGTGTGTGTGTGTGGCAAATACTCACACACACTAATCATTGGTTAGGTTTGAGTTCCTGACCTCCAGGGCCTAGGCTCTACCAGTAACCTGGGTACCGTTGGGCCAATAACCCTTTGGTTTCTTTAACTTTATTCATGTTAAAATGCTCAGTGGTTTGAACCAACCTCACAATTTTTTAATGTTATGCATGACAGGATACATGGGTATCGGTTAGCCGAAATGCCTTTCATTGGAACCCGTCACATGTATAGGCGCCAAGGGATGTGTCGTCGCCTTTTGGATGCAATTGAATCCGTATGTTCGATACCTTCTATATTAAACTTAATTGCTCTTTGTTTTGTCTGATTTGGAGCAAATTTGGTTCTCTTAGGATGCGTTTGGTATGCGGTATAAGATAGAACAAAAACTTGTTGTCCCACGTTTGGTGCGATGTTTGACGGGAACAAAAACTTACAGATAAGATAGAAAGAAAAAACTACCCATATCAAATTAAACCATAAGAAAAAACTACTTGTCCCATGTTTGGTATGCGGTATAAGATAGAATAAAAGCATTTTTCTATCCCACTACAATAAGTGGAAAGAATATCGGGGAAATGCTAAAATGGACAAGATTGATAAATTACTAAACTACCCATATCAAATTAAACCATAAAACCTTGCACAATTCCTTCACCTGCCTACATGACTCTCGCCCAAAAAAAAAACTTGTAGTCCCAAGTTTGGCGTGACGTTAGACCGGGAGAGAATAGGATTCGTATTTTGTCCCACCAAAATAGGTGAAACAAAATGAGGGAGATGTAACAAGACTGATAAATTACTAAACTATCTATGTCAAATTAAAACCCTAAAACCTTGCACAATTCTTTCATCCGCTTACATCACTCTCGCTTGTCCAGTCCCGTCCATTTCTATCTGCTTGCCGAACGCACTCTAATGCATTTGGTAAGCCGGACAAGACAAAAAAAACACAAAAACTTATTGTCCCATGTTTTGGTGCGACATTAGACCGCGACTGAATAGGGTGAAATGGGACAAAAAAATACGTTTTGTCCCACCATAACAAAATCCAGGATACATGACAAGATTGATAAATAACTGAACTATCCATGTCAAATTAAACCCTAAAACCTTCGACAATTCTTTCACCCACATACATCACTCTCGCCCGTCCAGTTCTGTTTGCTTACCCGAACAACACTCAATGCGTTTGATATGCGGGACAAGACAGAAGAAAAACTTGTTCCCTGTTTGGCGCGACATTAGACCAGGATAGGATAGGACTAAGTGGGACAAAAACACGTTGTTTGTTCCACCAATGTAGGTGGAACAAAAATCAAGGAGATGTCACAATATTGATAAATTACTAAACTACACATGTCAAATTAAAACCCCAACACCTTTGACACCCGCCTACTCACTCTCGTCTGTCTCGTCCCATCCCGTCCTGTCTGCATACCAAACACAATGTAATGCTTATTAAGTAGTAGTTTATATTGGCAAGTGTTGGATGATAACTATATTTTCAGACTCTTTCTTCTATTGGCGTGGAAGAGTTGATCATTCCCGCCATCCCTGAATTGCTGCAAACATGGACGAAGGTGTTCGGTTTTATGCCCCTTGAAGAATCGAAGAGGCAAGCAATGAAGTACATGAACATGCTCGTGTTTCCCGGTATAGATATGCTTCAGAAACCTCTTCTTCGGAATCCATTGGCCGATAGGAGTCCCACCCCATCTGCAGGTACTCATCAATGCTCGTCTTTTATTTGCTTATCCTTTCTATCTAACCATCACTGTGGGTCCTAAATCCTATACCCTAAGGGTCCCGTTTGGTTTTTGATATTTTTGAGCACATCCTTTTATATAATACTTGTTTTTATAAGACATTTCTTCAAACATGTCATATAAGAAGACTAATAGGACGTTTTATTTCTCAAAGTGTTATTAAAAACTTGTTAAAATGCCCAAAAGCGCCCTATCGACTAATTGTAACACTTTTACATAGGGCGCACAATTGTTTGGTCGTATAAGCTTAAGTCCTATAAAGCGGTCTATTATGACATTTAGGGTCTGTTTGTTAGCAGCTTAATTAGCATAATCGGACTGACAACTTATTCGGTCAGCTATACATGACTGGTTGGTGGTGGCTTAATAGTATAGAAAATGGCTTATTCAATAAGTTTCTAGAAGGGAGCTTTATTAAGAAAGGCAAGTTTTTCTCAAACCTGCCCCTCCCAGTTAAAAACAGGTTTTTTCCATCTATAAAAACCCTTCCGAACAAAAACCTTCCCAATCTATTTAGACAGATTAATCCAGACAGACAACTCTATCCATAAAAAACGTAATGAAAAACCAACCAAACAGCCACTTAGACATATTTGTTTGCTTGTAAAGCCAATTTTAACAAACTTTTGATTTTGCAATCTGGTTCCAACTCTGTAGTATCTGATGACAAAGCTGTGGAACATACCACCTCCGAGCCGAACGACAACCACTCAGATGCATCTGAGATTGTGAAAGATGAAGCAGAAGAAGCTACCGTCTTAATGGACGTCTGTAGCTGTCCGGACCCGAATGATAAGACCGTCTCTCAATCCGAACCCATGACATCAAATGCAATCGATTGTAATCAAAGGCCTGCTGATGCAGCCGAGGTTGGGACAGATGATATCGATAATGAACGAACCAAAGAACCGACCGTCTTAATGAACGGTTGCAGCCGTCACGAGGAGGCCGCAGCCGGGATTCCGAAAGATTCCTTCGATCATGAACCACCAGAAGAAACTACGGGTTTAACGGGTGGATGCAGCTGTCCTAAAGAGGATGTTTCACGCCTCGAGAAGGATAAGTTCATGATTTCTGATGGTGCCAATGGCCTGTGTGACTTAAATTTTCCGGTAAAGAACGATAGATGTCGGTTTCTGGAGACTACAGGCCCGATATCATCTGATGCAAAGTCCACAGATGTTCGAACTTCTGATGATTCTGCGGCTGATATGACTTGCGAGCTGTACGGAACACCGAAACTAGAGTTGGATGTTGAGAATGATGGTATTTCCGCGGCCGAAGCATCTACGACATCTAAATTGGCTCCGAAGAACACGTTTGACTTGAATCTTCATCCGACTCCAGTTGACACCGATTCACATATTGTTGGTGACAATTCTCTCACAAACGAGCCGTGCAGAACGTCATTTGAGCTATCGGAAACAAGGTCTCGGGTCGATCATGGTGATTCCAAATCGTGTGATACGCAACCTCTCGTCATACTTTGACTCGGTTTCGTGAAACAAAGGTGAGATAAATATTTATAGGCGAGAGAAGTTCGAATGAGAACCTGTATGTTTTGATAACCTAGGAACCGAGCATCAATATATTGTTCTTTATGAATAATACTAAATGTTTATGAATATCATTTATCATAAATATCATGCATTTTCATTATTCATAATGAAAATACATTATATTCATTGTGAAAAATGCGTGATATTCATGATGAGTAATATTTAAGGTTATTCATTATGAATAATACATGAATGATTGGTTCTTTGGTTCTCAAAATATTTATAGTTTTCATTTAAAGCTGCCTCTATTGATGTGTTACTCCGTTTGTTAACTTGCGATCACGCTTCTCCGATTGCAGGTCGGTTTATGGCCGTTGGATCGCAGTCGGTAGGGGATGAAATGATGACGATGCATTTAGTTGCATGTTAATAAGAATCAACCACTGCCTTTGAGAGATGGTTCAGACAGGCTTTTTGTAGATTTTAGGTTTGTAAATTGATCTTCTATTGAAAGGGTTTGTAGGAAATCTTTAGATTTAGTTGCTTTTGTGAAGAACATAAAAAAGCTTGTAGAAGTTGTTGCCTTTTTCAATTTGCCTGCCTGAAAACAATATGATAATGATATATATAGTCCTTAGTCTTCTTCATATTTTCTTTTTATATATATATACACACACACGCACACAACACATACAATAACGTCAATTTGTTCCCCTTCGATATATTAAGGGGTTGTTTACCGATCAAGTACTAACTGACAAGAGTTGCAACCTCGCTTATCCTGTGAATAACATTTTCGGCCATCAAAATGGATTGTTTGTAAGCATCCATTACTTGATAAGCGATAGTCAGAGTAATCGAGTATAAGTCTTCTCATTCTCTTACCAGGTAAGATTCTCAGTCCTTGCTATGCTCACTGGTAAACTAAGTGAAATCCGGTAAGACAATGAGTAAGAGTTTTCTCATTCTCTTACCGGGTAAGATTCTCGGTCCATGCGATACTCACTTCGTAAACACCCCTAAGTCTCGATTTGCATCTCGATCTTATTGAAATGAACAACACAAATTTTATTTTTTGTAGGATCAGATTTCATATAAAAAATAAAAACTTAAATCATAGAATTGGAATTAAACTAGTAAGACGAGGGTAATGAATTTGCAGTTATATGTATATATACAGTTGAGGACCAACAACGGTATTTTAACATTTTGTGAAATATAAATTCTATCGATTTCGGTTAAATTTTAAATTCTCTGAACGCATTAATATTTCATCTAAGGTAAACTCACCAAGATATTGTTTTACAAACATAAACTAAGGGTTTGTTTACCAAACACTTACCCGATAAACTCTTAGCGGTAAAATTCAACACTATCATTTACTTATCATGTAAGATTTTAGTCAACAAAAACGACATCATATGCAACAATTTACCCGTTAAGCGCTAACTATGGTAAAAATCGTTGCTCACTTATCGGATAATACTTTCTTGGTCCTTGTCTCGCTCTTATCGGGTAAGATTCTTGGTTTTTGTCATATTCATCCGGTAAGATAATGTAACTTGGTAAGCGTTACTCATGTAAGCATTCAGTTAAGGACTCCCAACTTATAAGGTAGATTATCAGTTATCAGTTAACTTATTAGCTAGTTTGACAAATATGAAAAAATAAATAATTTTAATTTAGTTGGGACCAGTTTCATCGAAACCAGTTACGGAAATAATACTTGAAACACCGGGACCGATCTGGACCCAACTCAATCTGGCGGGGACCCATTTTTGAGCATCTCTAATTGAGATTTGAGAGCCAAAACCAAATTGGGCCACCTAACAAAATTTCTACTTGAACAGGCCCGACTTTTATGGCGGCCCAATTATTAATCAAAAAGCCTAGGTGATCCAACTGGTTCATATGTATATAAAGGCCTTTGCATCCTTCAATGGGGAGTCTCTAGGGTTTACAATTTCTCGCCGATTACAGCTTTCCGGAGCACCAGCCGCCAAGACCTGCAACTTTAACTGCAATCATGGTGAGCTCTAAATCCTTCTAAATCTGTCAATCTCTCCATCTCTTATTACGTGCTCTGATTGTATCGAGTGTTGATTGTGTGTTTCTTTTTGTGGTGTTGTGATGTGATAAATTATGCAGTCGCTGGTAGCAAATGAAGATTTTCAGCACATTCTTCGTGTACAGAACACGAATGTTGATGGAAAGCAAAAAATTATGTTTGCTATGACCTCCATCAAAGGTATCGGTCGTCGTTTTGCCAACATCGTCTGCAAGAAGGCTGATGTCGACATGAACAAGAGGTAAATTGTCATATGTAGCTTATTTTTTTGTTAAGATCTGGTTGTGCAGGTTTTGTCTCATTTCGATTTTTGATCTATTATATTGAAAAACTTCAAAGAAGTGTTGAGATTTAGCTTAAATGATCGTGCTTTTGTCGTACATATAATTGAATCATGATAATTATAAATTATATGAAAGTATAGAACTTGAATTTGAAATAAGAACACAGTCTATTGTCGTATTTTTTTACCTCGGTTGTGAACAAGGTTCTAAATGGTGCGAGTCTTTGCTTGACGCCTTGGTCAAAACCTCAAGCCTAAGGAGCCATTTCGAGGCTATAATGATTTTCAAGGGCATGATTATGGTGTCGAAGATGTATACTCTATATATAAATATATACACACGTGTTTTCTACAATTACTCGATAAGTGAATGATATGATATTTTAATTATGTCAATATACTAAAAATTAGAAAGCAGGATGCTAAAAGGATAAGAAAAATCAAATATCATGTTAGAAAAACCAGGCCTTGGACCATGGCTGCCTCCCACAGGCTTAAGTGGTGTTGGACGCCAGCCTTTTGGTTAACCTCTCCACCTCCATTCACTTTTTAGCCGCATTTTTTAAGGCAATTTCCGAAAAAGCCATCCTTTACGTAAATGTTTTATGTATTCGTGTAAACCACAAATTTCTAATAAAAAGAAGAAAAAATGAAAATGGGCATATGTGTAAAAAAAAATGACACATTTGCGTTGAAAAGTACTTATTTGCATAAAGGATGACTATTTTGGGAATTGCCTTGAAAATGTGGCTAAAAAGTGAATGGAGGTGGGATAGATTGGCTATTTAGTCAATTTCCCCTTCGGCCACACGGGGACGCCACTAAGGTATTCGTGGCCAGCAACACTGGTTGTGGTATTTCTGATTCTATTTTCGAATTGGTTTTGGTATCTGTAGTTCTTCATTCTTGATTGGCTTCCTCTGAATGATTGTATCACTGTTTCTCAATATAACTGTAGTACTTGATGTATTGTTTCTGGACACTTGCTGAGATTTTGAATTTGACATATTTCCAAGTTTTGCTTGGATGGTTCATGAGCACCTGCTGGTCTTCTGACACCTTAAGTTTGTGGTTATCGTATTGGTCTTATATGTTTTGATGTTTATAGGATCATCTATTGAATTTTCTATAGCTTGTAGATTATGTTCAATTGAAGCAGTTGATATTTGTTGTCTTTGAAATTGAACTTGCAGCTTTTCTATCGTGATTGTTCTTCAATTTATTTCAATCGTGTCATAATCTTTTTGCAACTCATAAATGCAGGGCTGGAGAACTTTCCAATGCCGAGATTGACAATCTGATGACAATCGTGGCAAACCCACGTCAGTTCAAAATCCCAGACTGGTTTTTGAACAGGAAGAAAGATTACAAGGATGGAAAGTACTCCCAGGTCACATCAAATGCACTCGACATGAAGTTGAGAGATGACCTTGAGCGCTTGAAGAAAATCAGGTTTGTCTTGTTTCCATAATTGGCAGAAAACTTCTTTCTTTTAACTGTTCATGGTTTTATCAGTGCAATTGGTTTGTGGGGTAGGATGAGACAGGATAGAACAAAAACTTGTTAATGGGACGAGACTGCATTTTCTTCATTCCACTATAACAGGGAACATGCTAAACTGCCCTCGTTAATTACTCTGTCTGTCCCAAGTTATTTGTTAATATTTCTATTTTAGTTTGTGTCAAGGTTAGTGTCCACCTCGAAAATGAGTTTCTAGTTTCTCATTCTACCCTTAATCATGAGGTGGAAAAAATCTCTCTATTATCAAGGGTAAAATTGTCATTTGGCTACTTAAGAAGTTTAATATTGTGCATTTCTAAAATTAATCTGGCATTTTTATTGTGGACGTTTATTTTTGGACGAAGGGAGTAAAATCCACCTACTCTGCCTACCCTCATCCGTCTAGTCCAGTTTTCTTCACTCCATTCCCATCGGCATACCAAACGCTGCACGTGATAGGGTAGGACAAAAAATTGTCATGTGATGTCAAAATGGGGCAAAAATGTTTTTTTTGTGTCCCATCATAATAGGGGGGAAAATTATGTTAGCAGAGACGATATTGGTAAATTGCTAAACTACCCTTGTCTAAATAAAACCCAAGAACCTTTTCCACTTTTTTCACCCCCTACTCTGCTCTTGCCCTTGTTACAAATGAGTCGAGCATTTAACGAGCTACTCGAGTTAATAACTATCGAGCTCGAGTTGATCTCAAACACAAAATGACGCTTGCTTAACTTCACGAGTCAAGCTCCATAACACCAATTTTTAACTCTAACTCATTCAAAAACTTGATTAAACTTTACTGAGTCGAACCAAGCCAAGCCATTTGAGCATACACTTTTTTCGACCCAAACATGTTCAGATGTTTACAAATTATATAATCAAAATATAAAAATCATCGAGCTTGAGTAAATACACAAGTTAATCGATCTCGAATTCGAGCTTATAAACAAGTATCGAGCTTGAGCTCACATTGAAGAAAATATTCAAGCTCGAGCCTGACTTTGAAAAGGTTAATCGATGAGCTCAAATAACCTGCTCTATTCGACTTGGCTTGTTTACATTCTTGCAGTCTGGTTAGTTTCATTCCAGTCACATCTATGTACCAATAACACCTTAACGGCCGGCACATCTTCTCTTCTATGTTTTCAAGGTGTTTTTAAGGTGAAATCTTATGGTAAGCATGGTTTTTTTGACAGGAACCATCGTGGTCTTCGTCATTACTGGGGTCTTCGTGTGCGTGGTCAGCACACCAAAACCACTGGACGCAGGGGTAAGACTGTTGGTGTGTCGAAGAAGAGATAGATTGGAAACGAAAATTACATTCTGGTTTTAGACATTTATCTATAAAATCTCTGATCAATTTTGTTGAATGTTTGGTTTTAAGCTGTTTTATGTCATCGTAATAGTTGTAACTTTCTCTTGGATGATCTTGCAAGTATGTGTTTTTTGGGATCTTATATGAGGAATTGACTTTCCCTTTGGATGGTTCATGAATTTTGCATTGCGCTTTTCGTATTCGGTTGGTTGTTTGGTCCAAAAATAGCCCGATGAAAGAAGGGTGGTCTTCACAAACATATACATATATATACATCTATGTGTGTATGTACGTGTGTGTGTGTATATACATATATGTGTAGATTTGTCTAACACAAATCACACGTGTGAACATATATGACAAAGGATTCGTGTATATATTGTACAGAAACGTGAAATCAAAGTAGGCGATAAATATCACATGTGTTTGTACATACACACATCACAGCATACTCGCATATATGTACACATATATAAATATATACACATCACACGCATATATGTACACACATATATATGCATACACACACATATATATATATATATATATATATATAGGGTTGGGTTTACGTGAGATCAATCTGTTTTTGTGAGACCCGCGAGACTACTTTCTTACACTTGAAACTTCAGAGCAGAAGGGCTGTGAAAGTAAAAAAACCGAACCTTCACAGCAAAAACACTGTGAAGGTTATCATCACGACGTTTTGTTGTAAAGTTTTAACTGTAAAAACGTAGTCTAACGTGATCCCAAATCCATATATACACGCATATATGTACACACACTCTCTCTCTCTCTCAAACACACACACACACACACACACATATATATATATATATATATATATATATATAGGGGCACGTTCAAATGAAAACCGTATATTTTTAAGAAACCGTGTAAACTAATTTCGACCAATAGGAAAATTCCATTTTTTTTAAATTAAATTTTATCAATAAGGATATTTTGGTTATTTATAATATTTTCTATTAAATAGAAATTATTAATAAATCTTAATTAAGAAAATTTTATAAATGATAACATTTAAATATTTAATTATATTTTAATATTTAAAATTTGAACTAAATATATTGTGATGCAATTGAATCTGCTGGTGAATYTTGAAGATTGTAAGCCATAATGTAATGAATTCATCAAATCATAGTTGGACAAAAAAAATTAATACAAATGAAACAGGTTTTATGAAGGTGAAACTGGTTCATGTGGCAAATAAAAAATGAGTAGTGAAACATTTTCATGGTGAACCCGTTGCATTGATGGTGTAGTTGATCAATTTAGTAGGTGAAGTGGAAAATGAAACGGGTGCATAATGTATTTGGTTCGTCATGAAATAATTGCATGATGAATCTGCTACAGAATCTTGAAAATTGTAATCTGCTCCAGAATCTTGAAGATTGTAATCTGCTCCAGAATCTTGAAGATTGTAAGGATTAAAGAAATGAATTCATCAAATCAGAGGTGAAATAAGAAAATTAATGTACATGAAATAGGTTTCATGAAAGTGAAACTGGTTTATGGCGTTATTGAACATGAATAGTGAAACATGTGTATAATGTATTTGGTTCGTCATGAAATAATGCATGATGAAACGGGTACATGAAGAAACTGTTCCAGAATCTTGAAGATTGTAATATGCTCCCGAATCTTTATGATTGCAAGGCTTAAATGAATGAATTCATCAAATCAGGAGCGAAATAAAGAAATTAATTTACATGAAACAGTTGTCATGAAAGTGAAACTGGTTCATGGCGTAATTGAACAATGAGTAGTGAACTGATTTGATGGTGAATCCCGTTTCAGTGACGTTGAAATGGAAAATAAAACGGGTGAATAACGTATACGGTTCGTCATGAAATAATTACATGCTGAAACGGATTCATTATGAAACCGGTGCGTTTTGAAATTCATTTCATAATGAATAGAGTGCATATTTACATGGTTGTGTAAAGGACATTGAAACAATTTCAGGATAAGGAATAAAAAAGCTGTAACATTAGCGAAAAGCGAATAAAGTTCATTATCAATATCATGAAATAACAAATGACACATCAAACCATGAGTAAAATTTCATGTTTTATCACAAAATTCTATGAACGCAGTAAACAGTTAAGACAATGAAATTATTTCATGTTATATTATAAAATTTTATGAACTCAATAAACAATGAAAAATTTTCGTTATCTAAATGTAACGGATCCATCTACTAGTATAATGAAAATTACGAAATATGATCAGTATTACGTTGATTAGTTTGTTGATTAAATTTTGAAACCAATTTCGTTCATATAATGTAATTCAAATTTTGAAATGATTCATTATATAGAATTGAATATGGTGAGTTTTATTTATTTTTTTGATATATTTTATTGATGAATGCTATTTAAACGTAAAAATAATATATTGCTTTACAAAATAAAATAGTTTCATTTATAATATGATATAAAAGATATTGTTGCCTTGAATATAATGTATTTTTGTTTACCATTTTGCCCTTATTGCTGATATAAAATAAAATTTTAATATATATATTTTTTAATTTCCTAAAATAAAGTAAACTAATATTGATCATTGATTAAGAAAATAGATAGATAAAATTGATTTACAGGGTTTACAAAAATGGAGGCGGTTTTCATTTGAACACTCTTATATATATATATAGGGTATATTTCTTTTACAACCTTGTGTATTTGTACAACCCTTACAACCCAATTAATTGAGATATTTATAAAAATGATGAGAGTTTATTTATTATGATTTGAATATTTATGGAATATGAACAGAGTTCATTAATTATGATTAATACTTTATATTAGAAAACAATCAAAACTTCTATGAAATCACATATTCATCAAATGAAATGGACGGTTGAGATTAAGTTGTATTGGTTGCACAAATGTCAAAGGTTGTATAATAACCAATCTCTCTCTCTCTCTCTCTCTCTCTCTCTCTCTATATATATATATATATGTATATGAGTAAACTATGAATTTGGTCCCTGTGTTTCGTGATTTTTACAAAAATGGTCCTTTGTTACATATTAGGAGAGGAGAGACTCACATATATACAAGGGAATTTGTCCAAGTCTATTTGATGAAAAAACTAACAATTATTACTAATAGTTGGAACAAAAACCATTGCCAAAAGGTTCGACTTGAGGGAGTAGGAACCGGAGGTTCGAGCACGCGTTCGACCTCGAAAATAAAAGATGTGTCAAAATTACATTTTATTTGAATTAAAATAAGGTTCATCATTTTGTTCCAAAATACGCTAGTGTATGATACTGCCATGCAATTCGAAACATTTCATCATTAAAAAAATCCAAACCCGTTAGACCGAGTACCGGTTACGAAAGATCGGTTAACGTTAGGCCATGGTGAATCCACCTTACGTGGGTAGGGGCACATGCCCCCGTCAAAAGTCATACAAGTTAATGGTGTCTTACTAGGGATTTTTTGAAACCTCAATTCTTGTATTTAGAAGGTGTTTGAGATTGCTTATTTAAAGTGCTTATTAACTTTATCCAGCATGGTACCAATAATAAAGAGTTTTTAGTATTTAGATGGAATTGTACGAATGCAAACGGCGTCACCTTTTATTCAGAAAACCATCATCAACATATTCCATACATCCTCCTTCTGCTTCTTTTCTTTATCTGACACGATTTCTATATTCTACATTCACTTCTGTTGGTTTATCTTCGCTGCTGCATCTACTGCCGAAGCTACGCCACCTGGGGTGGTCGCCAGGTTCGGTTTGTTACGTATCTCCGCCTCTATCACCGCTTCTGCATCCACCCTCGTCACCGGCTTGTCTTCCGGCAACAATTTTGTCGCATCCTACATGCATCCTCAAATATCGGGCCAAATTAATACTCGAAATCGGAAAATCAACATCATATTACATATTTATTATGTCAATTTTGTTTTAAGATGCACTATTTCACAAAATGCGGGTTTTTAAGACGCTTCAAATCTCTAAATGTGATAATAGACTATTTTATAGAACTTAAATTCAGAGAACCAACCACATGTGCGTCATATGTAAGAGTGTTGCAATAAGTTTAAGGACGATTTTGGGCATCTCAAACAGTTTTTTTATAACACTTCAAAAATGAAGTGTTGTATCAGTTTTTTTATATGATATTTTTTATAGTGTCATATAAACACATCATTTTATAGAACTTTTTCAAATAATGTCTATGAATGTGTAAAAAAATATTTAAAACGTCTAAAACCGTTCTATAAAACTATTGCAACACTGTTAGGTAAGACATATATATATATATATATATATATATATATATATATTCAGCCCATAAACTTAAGTTTTATAAAGTAATATATTAAGATTTTTAGAGATTTATGACGTCTTGTCAGTACTACAATAAAAGTGATCTTAAAGAACACATAAAATGTAGAAACGTCTTAAAAAATAATTTAAAACTATAAAACCAAACAAAAAAGTCCTATCTAAAAGTGCTACAATAGGTTTATAAGACGCTTTAGACGTTTTAACAAGTTTTTAAGATGTTTTTAGAACAAAATGTCATATTAATTATTTTATACGACACTATTTGAAAATAAACACAAGTGTCATATAAAAAGATGAATTTAAATGACATTTCTCAAAAATGTCATAAGACACTTTATTTTAAAAATATCTCAAAGAACTTGTTAAAACGTCTAAAGACGTCCACAAACCTATTGTAACGCTTTCCATATAAGACGCTTTATAGTTTGATCTTGTAAACCTAAGTATTCTATTAGGAAGATTAAACATTCTAGGCATCTTATAAAATCCATTTTGTTATAGTGTGTAAACCCAAATTTTTCGTAAATCAAAGAACACTTGCCGCCAGGACATCTCCGAGCTTAGTTTTGTTCTCAAATGGTTTGGTTCGAGCATTGTGGGCGGCAGCGGCTTGAGCCCTAGCGGCTACACCTCCAGGAACAGCCTGCATGCGGCCCGTTGCTCGGACTTCAGCCGCCTGTATTGCGGCTGCATCAGCCTGGTCTACCAGTTTGGAACCGGCAGACATGACGGTGGCCTCCAATGCTTCTCCAATGGTAACGGCGTCATCGCCCAATTTCGCCGGAGCCGGAGAAGAAGCCAAGTTGGGTCGCACATACTGTCCCACCACCTGTGAAGTTATAGAGAAAGAACGGTAATCAAATGAAAACCACAAACGTCACCGACACATGAGAGCCCATGCAAAAACTAATTTTTATTTATCAAAACCTATGATTACAAGTATTGTTTCATATATATATATATATATATATATATATATGTTTGTGTTTACATCGTGAAACATGTTAAACTTTTTTTTAGTTCACGTAACAAAAATGAAAAATACACGTAAAAATGTTGTACATTATGAAACAAATGTATGTAAAACTATCATAAAACAAATATATGTGAAACAATACCTTAAATACTAGCACCGGACAAAAAAAATCAGGTAAAAGGATACTTTTAGATCACAAACTTGTAACTTTTTATGGTTCTCATTTAATTCGTGTCATACTGATACATACATATATATATATATATAGAGAGAGAGAGAGAGGGGGGTTTGGGGAAAAACCTCAAAAAATGAAAAACTAATGAACACTTTGATAACCATTCATATGAATGAATTGTATAAACATGTACATACAAATTATTGAAAGTTTTTTGGTTTTTATACACGTGTGTCCCGGACAAATTGCTTATAAGTTACTTGTACGCATATCAGATATATGGTTATCAGCGTATTTTTAACTTTTTCATTTTTATATTGTTTTCCAACCTGACCTTATATATATAGAAAATTTTACAAACTCAATAATTTCAAAAAACAGTAAAAATCAATTAGTTGACATATTTGTAAAAGTAATAATTAAGAGTTTACTCATCATAATTTGAATATTACTGGAAAACTATTAAAATTCATTTATTATAATTAACGTTTTATATTATAAAATAACCGTGACATTCAACGAATTAGATATCATTAGAGTATATTTTAGGGTTAGTGTACATAAAATATGATTGCCGGTGAGAGAGCAGTGAACGTTACCTCTCCGCCAACCGACTCAGTTATGATTTGGTGGCCTGCGTATTCAGTGTCAGACACGGCGATGCCCTGGTCATCGTACCGGCCAACGAGGCCACGGTTCTCGTTGACGTTGGCGGTTGACTGCATGACGGCGGCCGGACCACCTTTCACCGTCTGGCCAAGAACCTTGGTCTCGGCAGCCTGCATATCGGCGGCATCTTGTGGGGTGATGGGTTTGTTTGCCAACTTGCCGGAGACGTTGAAAACGTCACCATATTTGATGGGTTCTTCTTGTGATCGTCGTGGTTGTTCCTGACTCATTCTCACCGGAAATGGAGATCTTACGGTGGTTGACCAGGTGGCACAGCGGAGCTAGGGTTTTTTTTATAGATGGTATAAACAATAGCTTCCAAATGACACGTGGAAGCGAGAGAGGTGCCAGATCAATTTTGATATACTAGGTTTGCCACGTATCGTCAACAAACAGCCACGTGGCTCTTTTTTCTTCTTTCTTAAATATATAACGAATGAACATGAAAAGTTAAGTTTGTTTAACATTTGTGTTGGTTCGTTTGTTTGGTAAAGTTAAACGAATATATAAACACGAATAAATTAAGATTTATTTTTGTTCGTTCGGTTTGTTTAGAGTTTTGCTTGCCATACTTTAAGAGTAAAACTATTATTTTTCATTAAGATTACGTTGTTACAACTAAAGTCTGAGTTGTGAATGCATCCCACCTTGCAACCGGTTATCTTGGAGCCTTGCAACCCGTGTTCAAAATTTACGAACAATGTCGGGTTTTCACAGGGATCGGAGTCACACTAAATATGATTGACGACAATGTGTTTGTACATCAAAGATCTTCTGGAGACCAGAGGAGAGGGGAAGGCAGGGTCCTTGTTATCGATGGCGGAAGCCTGAGATGTGCACTTGTGGGGGGCAATTGACTCGAAACATGCGGTGGTGGTCAAAGGTTGCATCATGAGATCGTGGGGTGTGACATTGAGCATTGGCTTCTCATCCACAAAAGTCAAGCAAAAGAGGCATCGATGAAAGAACCGAAGGAACCTTGATCCATGATGGGGAGTATTATATGATCGGAAACAGAGTTATGTGTGAAACGATTACTCATTTTGAGGTAGAAACAAGAAATCTCGGCTTCGACTCGTTTATTGTGATGCATTTGGATCAAAGTGATGGTATTCATTTCTTGATGGAGTTTGGATTGTAGGATTTGGGTTTTTTGGTATAAGTTGTTTATGGGGTTTGATGGTTCATCTTCTCTTAAACGACGAAAGACGAATGATCAAGGTTCGAGCACATGGTGCTTCGTTTGAAGAATGAACATAGATGGAAAAGAAAGAGAAAAAAAAACATTTAATCTGATGAATATGTGATTTCATAAAAGAATTTATTGTTTACTAATATAAAATATTAAACATAATTAATAAACTCTAGTAATCTTCCATAAATATTTAAATCATAATAAATAAACTTTCATTATTTCCATAAATATCTCAATTAATTGGGTTACATTAGTTGTATAAATGGATATGGTTGTATTTGAAACATACCTCCTCCCTCGCTCTCTCTATATATAATATGAAGTCAAATGGTTTTAATAGGCGATGAAGACATATTTCTAGTCATAATCATTCTTTTTTTTTTAAATCCAAGTATTGACTATCGATCTCATTTTTCTTCTGTTTTACTATATTATAGTTTGTAACATAATAACTACAGTGTCAAGTGAACATAATATATGTATTCCATCTAGCTAGATGTGGGGTCTAAGAATTAAAATATAGACAGATATGACCTCTGTCTTATCCTGAAAGAAAAAGAGCTGAACGACTGTTTTCGTAATGATCCCCGACTAATGAGTTGGGTAAGAGAGAGAAACAAATATGCTAAAAATGGATCAATGGATACTTCAAATTAAACACAAATGAATTACATCGACAGGTGCCGATAATAATCACATCAGAACGATAAGTGGAGCACTCACCACCTCTTTCGATCATAATAGCCTTTCAAGTCACATCACACGATATATCGATAGTCATATATAACCATTGGCGTATAGTATTAAGAGAGAAACCCACATGAAGATGCAAATAATGAACAAACCAAAAGTCATAGCAAACCAACATTCAATCATCAAAATCCTCCAAAAGAGACAAGTTCAAATGAGGAACCATAAATACTTTTAAAAACTAAAACCATCATAATATATAGCCTTGAATAATCAAGAACATTATTCATAATGAATATCATGCATATTTATTATGAATGCAATGTATCTTCATTATGAATAACTTGAATCATGAATATCGAGCATGACAGTAACAATGGATAGTTAGTTCTCAAATATTTACGGTTCTCATTTAAACCTGCGTATTCAGTATTATATAACAAAAGGGTCAACCCGACAGCCACACCATTCACTTGATTTAACAATTTCTGTTGAGATTTAGGTTGATTTCATATGATGGAAGAAAAGAATTGAGTAGAATGAAGAATCTTTCCTTTGTAGATCCAAAAGAAGAAAAAGTTTGAAACTTGTGCCAATGTAACATAAAAACCAAAAGTAACCAAAACCCCATGTGCAGGCTTCTGCCAAGGACTCAAAAAGTTAGGCAGGTTGTGGGCATCTAACAAAGTGCCCTACATCTAATCATCACATAAGGTTGAACAGGATAACAACTCTTTATAACACTCACATTCTCCAAATCATATATTAAGAATATAAAAGATAAGTATTGGTGTTTATGTATATGAGGAGGGTAAGTAGGGATGCACTTACAATTAGGAGTGCATTTAGCCTGTCCGGTTATATACTCACATATTTATATCAGAATCAAGTCAAATTATATATTGAAAATGTAAAAAAAAATAAGTTTTGACGATGTATAGGAAGGGAATTAGTAAGTAGGTGTGTATTTAGCAATCTCCTTGGCAAATATATAATTTTGCATTTAACCAACCTACTAGCAACATACCCAACACCAACAAATATGCTATAATTTTCCTAAAATATAGTATCAGAAGTCAAAATCTCTAAAAGAATTACATCCAACTCCAACAATTACCTTGTTTTAGTAATTTTAGTATTAACTATATCATTAAAATATTCAATATATTTAATAAAATATTATTTTTTCTCTCTTAAACATTTATTTTCAATATCTCTTATTGATGGAAAATAATTAAATATTAATTCTTTCTCTTATATAAAATTTTAAAGATTTTCATATTCTCTCTCTTCTTTTTTTTTTTTTTTTTCTATTTTACCATACAATATATCATAATTGTTGGAGCACAAAACTCTCCTAAATCACCAAAATTTCAATTGTAGCATACATGTTGGAGATGCACTAATTTTCTCATCACACACATCAACATCAAGACTTACTTTTTACATTCTCAATGTATGATTTACCATTCAAGAGGCACATAAACACAAAGACCACTAGTTCTAGATGAAACCAAAGACAGGCAAGTTTCTTTAATAAGAGCACAATGAACACTTGAGAAACTCTGTAAGCAGAGATGCAGCATACATTCTCAAATTCCACATTTTGCCAAAGGCATACAGATTTGCATAATTAGTTTTTATGGTGCATAATTAAATGAGAACCCGATAAAAGTAGAGAACCGGGAGATGGTGTTATTTCATACATGATCTTTTTTATTCATCTAAGACTAGAATTTAAGATATTGTTTCATATATATTTGCTTCGTTGTTTGACAATGTGAATTTTTTATATGAATTTTCTTTTTGTAGTTTCCACATGAAGAAAAAGGATCATGCAATCAAGATCAAGATCGTGTCGAATGCTTGCAAGAATCAGTAATCATGTTCTATTATATCGACTTCATAGAAGCCAAGAGGTATTAGAGCATCAATACGACATTATAAACCCATAAAATCGTTGAAAAAACTCACTAATTATTTAGTCCGTAAAACGGGATTCGATGGTTAACCAATAATCAACAAGAAATGAATTCATCAAGATTTATCACAACCCATTTCTATAGGATTGTAATGTGTGTTCATATGATCAATCCTCCAACTTCTATATGATTAGAAATGGGGTTTATCCACCAATATGACTAGATTGGGCTTCTTCCAACTTTTGGTGATTAATGATGAACCATGATTCAATCAATGATGGTATGTTTTCCATTAGGATGATTAGCATGAAAAAAACTATTAATTAGCACCTAATAAACATGTAAGAATACGTGGAGTCCCCAAATTTACTTCCCAGAAGAAGTAGAGAAGAAATGGTTCGAAGTCTAGCCAATGTCAGACTTCAACACTCCTGTGCATATAAGATGCTAGACGGGCGAGGGGCTAGAGAGTACATATTACCCCATAAAACCAAAAATTAGTATGAAAATGGTTCAAGTCTAGCCGATAACTAGCCCCCTCCAACAAAGGCTAGACAACCAATTATGGCTAGACTAGCGAGGGGATAGAGAGTACAGATTTCCACATAGTCGAGCCGCTAAAGGGTAGACATTGACACTGATACCATGCAAGAATTCGTAGAACCCCATGAAACCAAAAATTAGTATGAAAATGGTCAAGTCTAGTCGATAACTAGCCACCTCCAACAGAAGCTAAACAAGCACAGATTATGGCTAGACGGGCGAGGGGCTAGAAAGTACAAATTGCCCCAGAGTGGCCTTTAAACGGATAGACCTTACTCTAATAACATGTAAGAATTCATGGAACCTCAGAAAACCAAACATTAGTATGAAAATAGTTCAAGTCTGACACAGATTATGGCTAGACGATGATACCATGTAAGAATCCATGGAACCACAGAAAACCAAGAACGAATATGAAAACACTTAAAAACCAATGGAGAGAAAGCAGATTTCAATCATAAGTAACAGAAGTTTTCAGAACATATATCTTGAGGATTAGAAGACACATACTTAAAGAACTAAGATATTTAATTACTGTACAAGAACAAATTGCCCTGTTTCGTTACCTTCAACCCAAAGCTCTCCCTGATTTCCGTCCAAGTTAACGTCCTTCGGCACAACAACTACAAGCTCTCCATCACTAAACGACGCCGTCGCAAGCTCCGGCAGCGTAGACGCCGGAAGCCGGAACCGCCACACGTCTAGCTCCAGTTCATTAACCGGATTATTACCACAATTGTTCACAACTCGCCTCCCACCTACAACAATTTTAGTAACACCAGGATAGATCTCGATTGTATGAGCAGCAATATCGCCATCGGTACCGATATCGTCGTCTGTATCGACAACAAATTTAAGAGAATCGGAAGTTTCATGGATGGAAACATCGGCATCGGAGTAAAACGGCAGTTCCAGAACCTTTGCAAAGATGTGTGGGAGTCGCCGGAGCTTTTTTTGACGGCAAAGAACCGCAGCGGCGTTGGATTGAGAACCGAAATCGTACCGGACGGTGATGTTTCGCCGATTGGGCGCCGGATGAACCTTCATTGTTCGTGGAATGAAAGAAAGAAGAAATCGAAACCCTAAAACTGGAAATTGGGGAATTTGTTTGCTATTGAGGAGATGCAATTCCCAATTTGGATTTAGAAAAATCGGAAGATTGATCGATAATTGGTAACCGGTGGTGGGTGTTCGTGGGATATACGTACAGAAGTCCTGTATCTATATGTGTGCGTGTGTGTGTGTTTGATTCTCCACGGATATCGAAATTTGTGTGAAATTGAGAGAAGGATATGGGGTGAGACACTGTCCCAAAATAAAAAGGTGGATAAATGTATTTTCAAATTTACCAAATTTTTTAAATTTTTTTTACCCAAATTATAAGGAAATTGATTAAAATAGTTTTTTTTTTTTTTTTATCAAATTTATTTTTTAGTTGAATTTATTGTAGTTAGAGTTTATATAAGGGTGCGTTTGGTACGCAGACAAGATATGATATGACAGGACAGAACAAGACATGATAAGATAAAACATGATAGTTGTTTAGCGTTTGATAAGACATGACAGGACTGGACATAACAAGTTAAAATGACCAATTTACCCCCAATGACTGTTTAGTGTTTTTTTTAACTAAATAATCAATATAAATGTTAACAAATACGGCGTGCAAAGTATAACTTACATTAAACCACTACTACTTGCAAAAATACATGATTTCATAATCAACTAATAATATATGAAAAAGGTAAATATAATATCGAAGCATCAAGAAAACAATTTATGTAATTTATTAAATTATAATAGAATAATTATTTTTTATAACAAAATATATCATTTAAAGTTTTCGTCAAAATAATTATAATGATACGAAATAAAAAGTTTATGTGGTTTTCTATTTTTATTTTTATCTCTTTTCTACATTATTTTTTTATTATTAATATATAATAAATTACATAAATTAATAAAAATCTAGAAACCGTATAAAAATAATATTTTGAGGACAGTAAAATGAAAGTTTAAGAAACATAAAATACAATAAATAAAATTTAAAGAATGAATAAAATGTAAAAGAGAGATCTATTTGATGTTTTAAAAGAGAATTAAGTTTTATTTTGATATTATATTGATAAAATATAAGTCTGTCCCACCTTGTTCCACCCTGTTCCATGGGGTAGGGGTGGAACAAACCTGTTCCTTTTTGTTTCACTCTGTTCCTGTCTGTTCAACATAAAATTCATGCTAAACATGAGACAGAGATCTATGTCATGTTATGTCCTGTCTATGTCCACTGTACCAAACGCACCATAAATGTCTTAGGGTTTGTTTGTTTAACTCTTAATAGTTCTATTAAGAGACAATCTTTGAATCGTTAAGAGATGAATCTTGTTTGGTAAAAAAATATATCTCTTAATGGTTCTAAAACCTTCTGAATGATTTTTTATCATGTACCTTTCTTAACCATTCAGTGCCCTAAGTTCGTTGTAAATAATTATCAAACAATGATATTTTATTTTCCACTGTATCATGAGAGTTTCTTAATCATTCTGACCACTTAATTATTCTGCACTAAACCATTCAACAACTGTCAAACAACCTCTTAATTATTTTCATAAACTCTATTTTCATATTAAAAAAAAAAATAAGATGTTTACGCAAATTTGCGTAGGTTTCAAATTTTTTCACAAGGATTCTCATTTGTGTAAAAGAAACTCTAACTTTTTTTAATTTGAAAATAAGTTTTATGAAAATGCATAAATCATTCATGTAAACACATGCTAAAATGACCAAAGGGTCTTTGGCCTAACGGTATGTGAGTTTTTGATTTTTGAAAAAGTCAGGGGTTCAAACTTCATCAAATGTGAGGAGGGTGTATGAGTTTATTTGTTTTATTTGTTGTATATAAATATCATATACTTAAAAAAAACTCCGGCTAAAATGGAAATTTGGTTCCAAAAATAAGTAAAAAGTGAAGTTAGTTGCAAAAATTTGTTATTTTGGTCAATTTCCCACAATTCTATCTCAATTTATTTGTTATATATATATATATATATATATATATATATATATATATATATATATGTGTGTGTGTGTGTATGTATGCACATATGTATATATATGTTTGTGGGCTAATCATTTGAGAACTCATATCTTTAAGATATTGTTTAGCATAATTTTTTTATACATAACTAACATTTAACGTATTGATGAACATATATTTATTTTACAAAGCGTTTGTTTCATGTGTGTACGATTCACAATGTGAAATAACATATGATGCAATAGTTCTCAAAGTTATCAC
Organism: Cynara cardunculus var. scolymus; assembly: GCF_001531365.2. Taxonomy (NCBI): domain Eukaryota; kingdom Viridiplantae; phylum Streptophyta; class Magnoliopsida; order Asterales; family Asteraceae; genus Cynara; species Cynara cardunculus. The sequence goes on along the minus strand of NC_037536.1, from coordinate 14,274,307 downwards.
AAATTTTATGAGTTTTTGGAAGGTCTCTCTCTCTCTCTCTCTCTCTCACACACACACACACATATATATATAGAGAGAGATGAACGATCAAATGCAAACCACCCATATTTGTGCAAACCACTCTCATCAGTCGATTTCATTGTTTAATTTTATGAAAATTTTAATTAAATTGTTTAATCTTCTGAAATTTTTTTATATAATATTTTTTTTATAAAGTTGTTTCATATATTTCTCTAAAATTAATATAACTAAGATCATAATATCCATGATTAACATCTTACACAATAAAAATGATTAATCAACCTCTCATAATTACAAAAAAAAAATGAAAAATTATGATTGGTTGAATGAGATTTGTATGGTTTGTACAAATAACGTGGTTTGCAAAGTAAACCACCTCCTCCTCTCTCTCTCTCTCTATCTATCTATCTATCTATCTATCTATCTATCTATCTATCTATCTATCTATCTATCTATCTATCTATCTATATATATATATATATATATATATGTGTGTGTGTGTATATGTGTGTGTATATATATATATATATCACCATCTATGAGATTTTAATTAAATTCATTATTTACTGATTTGTTAGAAAAATAATTTTATATTCATCATAAGGCCATCAATTTAATCACAATATGATTTAAAATTACATATACATGTATGTATATCACAAAAAATTATTATTACCATTATTGCTAAGAGTATAATTATTATTTAGTTAACTAAAAAAATGTAATAATTACGTAATTTCTAAATTATGTTTCTTTTGTGAACAATTATTTTAAGACTGGTAGAGTATTATTCAGATGTAAACGTAATTCATAGGGGTTGTTGAGTCCAAACACAAGTTAACGATATTGACTTTTAACTTGCAATAATTTGGTGATATCACATGATGGGAAAAGTCTTCAATGACTGAGTAAGTGTAAGTTTTATGACACAATATTCGTCACATGTGAAATTTGACAAATTTAGTAGGTTGTTAAAACACTCTAAAATTCCAGTAAAAACATAAGTCTATGATGGGCCGTTTTAATTCATCTTAACAAACTGTATAAATATTGTAACGTACATTTGAAATTTTTAATACAACGTTATGTTCATACGTAGGTATATGTCTTGACTCGTTCGTTTTCAAATCTCATGTTATATTTATTAATGGTTCATAAAAAAGAACATAACACTGTATGGAAATCACATATTCAGTCTTAAGAATGAATAATTAATAAGTTAATATATGAAGAAATAATATGATAAAAATATCGTAAATATATGAATACAAACTTTGAACGAAACAAACCCCCAATGGAAGCCAAATATTTAATGTAACCAAATGGTTTTTTGGTCTAACGGTATGTGAGTTATTGGTCTCTTAGGAGCTCAATAGTTCAAACTTCACCAAAAGTGAATAGGGTGTGTAAGTTTATTTGTTTTATTTACCGTATATATGTTATATACTAAAAAAATGTTTAAGATGTAAAATCATTTTAAATTTGAATATGATTTTTGTTTTAAATTAAGATTTATTTATTGTTATTTAAATGCTAATTAAAATATATATAATTAATTGATAATTACTATAAGTTATGTGTATTAAAGCAACCCCATCACATCCCCTTCGTGATAAATATAATATTCAGTGCAATGCGGTCGAGAAATACATTCAACGCGTACGGATCACAACTTTCAAGAAAGATCACTATCTCAAGGAATCCTACACCTGCTGTGTAACTCCACATACCCTTCGTATCCACATATTGCTCAATAACACCAAAGTTACAACATGGTAGTTTGAATAATAAATCCAACAGCGAATTATTCCAACTACTGTTGTTGTGCAACTCCACACACCTTACGTATCCACATATTGCTCTGTAACACCAAAGGTGAAACATGGTAGTTTGAATTATCCAACAACACGTTAAAACCATAATCAATGCTTAAAATCATTTAAAACATCACATATTTATAAAATAAGGGTAAAAGAAATCCCACATCGACACATGAATCGAATGAATAAAATTCGATATTAAAATCCACTAAAACAACCCTATTTATGCTCCAACTACTTAAAACAAAATCCCAGAAGAAACCCATTTCGATTGCGCGAGAAACAACAACCCATTGGATATCTTTCTGTTTCGACCTGCACAATACCCAACTCGATTTTTATCCATAATTTGGCAGTCATGCTCACCCATGGCGATTTAGAAGTCTAAAAGCGTAGGATCAAGTCCTTTAACCCTGTTTTAACAATAAACCATCAACAATGATTAATCTTACCAATTCCTCGTAAATCAAACCCAAACATCAATCATCATCTCTAAAATGCAAAAACCCAATAGATTGATGAAGAACTCACTCCATGGTTTTAAAAATCCTCTCTTCCTTCTTGAGCTCCAGAATCCGGAAATGATTTCAAATATTCAATAACCACCTCTTTTACAGCTTTTACTCCTGAGCATTGATTTCGGTCTTTTTTGTCAAAGGATCTGCCAACAAAGTAGCTCATGACATTGCCAGGAAATGGTGTTTCTATGCAGGTTACAGGTTTGTTCTAAATTTTATGTATTTGTTTGACTGATCTTTCCTTTACTAAATAAAAATTCCTCTGTATATACATTTTTTTTGTGTGTTATGGTGTAATTTTTTTATTAACCGAATGTCTATTTTGGATGATAATCTAATTTAATTAACAAATAATTACAAACTAATGTAGTTTGATTAAAGTTTTTTTTTTGAAGTATATAATATTTGTATACGACAAATGGAACAAATAAACTCATAGACGTCCTCACCTTTGGTGAAGTTTGAATCTTTTGACCTCCTAAGAGGCCAAAGACTACGATACTGCTTACACCAAAGACCCATTTGGTAGTTTGATTAAAGTTGTATAATGAGTAAATTACACAAATTGTCCATGTGATTGTTGAACAGACGTTAAGTTTATTAGTTAAATTGAGGGTATTTTGGTTCATTTGATTTTTTTTTATTAAATTCCTTTTTGTACATAGACGAACATTGTAAGCAAATTTCAAAATGAGGGCGTTGGTGTAATTCTTAACATGTGAATTATGAGAGTTTCAAATAAAAAAAACATGATGTTTATTGTACAGATGGCTAAATGGGAGCAGCTCTGCCCGGTCCGGGATTGGTGTGGGACCGCCAGTTAAGGAAGGCCTGGCCTGGGACCGGTTATTAGGCCCAGCCCGGCTTGCGACCGGTTATTAGGCCCGGAACCAGTCCGATTTTTTCAAGAAAGTGTATTTGATTAAAAACCAATTATAAAACTATACTAAAACTTAATTTTTAAGTGTATTTGAGTGAATACAATTATAAAACTATAATAAAACATACTTTTTAAGTGTATTTGATTAACTTAATTAGATATTTTAAAGAGTATTAGAATAACATTAAAGTATTTTTAAAACTTTATCAACAGGAAATTAAAAAAATAAATAAAAAGAAAATATTTTTTTAATATAGGACCGGTTTGGCCCGGTCCGGGAGCGGTTACCATAATCAGTTACAAGTACTCTTAACCGAGCCTTAGTATTTTTTATAGGACCGGAACCGGTCCGAAATTCCGAATTGTTAATGTTTGGGACCGTGACCGATTTAGGCTCGGCCCGGGACCGGTTTTTAGTCACCTCTACTTTACTGTAATATGATCTTTTAAAAGTACCTTTAAAAAAATAATTGTATATAATTTATAAAATTAATAAAAAAAATACTTGTTTAATAATTTATAAAATTAATAAATACTTGTATTACCACCCCCTTATCACATGTGATAATATGAACTTGGTGGCGTGCAAATGACTTGGCCCGTTACCTAGGTTGCACCAAATATCGTCCATGTCTCTAACTTATTATCGTATGTGATGGATTAGCACATTGAAAAAATCGTTATCAAATGTGATAATACGTGAGTGAGCCTAGCGGTGTGTTGTGTGCATGCGACTTTGCTAGCAACATAGGTCGCCCGCTTCCCTGACTTTGTATCACATATGTATCATATTTGATGGAAAATCTATATATTTGCTTTTAATATTCTTAAAACTCTATAACAAATTAGAGGGAAATTAATTAGAAATATCCCTTTTAGGGATCAGATTCATCTCTTAGTCATTTCTCTCTTCATATTTTCAAAAAATCACTACCTTCGTAAGTGGCAACTCGTCAACTTGAGGAATGATCAAAATATGGAGAGAGAAAAAAAAACAATTCTGAACATGATCTACAAGTATAGGGATCAAATCTGTAAATTAGTTCAAATACGACCCAAAACTAATTTACAAATTTGGTCATTGAATTTATGAACTATGTTAAGAAACTTCTTCTTTTTCCATAATTTGACCCTTCACAAATTAAGATGGTGTCACTTGCGAAGATAGTGATATTTTTAAAATTTTCAAAAAAAAAGCTATTTTTCGTCAAATTATGATTCCGAATGGTTAATATTCGAATTCGATAACCAATCTAAACCGATATTTATCGAAGGAAAGATATAAATATGATATAAATGGACCGAACCAAGGATATTAGGAAAAAGATGTTTAAGATAACTAATGGTTGGAGAGGTGGATAACTCAAATTTCCCTTTAATTAATTAATTGGGGGTTCCACCGACTTCCCCAAAGCTTTATGCCATGGCGTTGTGATACAAAATCATCAAATACATTAATAAGATTAGAAGCGTACTTGCGTAATGCAGCGAGATACATCGTGATTTTAATATTTTATTTTATTCTTTATCTCAGTCGATGTTATAATATGACTTTATGTAATTTTGAGAAATTGATGATGTTTTTATTTTTGAATAAAATATTTGTTTGAAGATATCATAAAAATTTGACAAAAATATATCGATATTAGTATCAAATTAATTATTTGAAATTCCTCATTTTTTTGTGTAATTTTTTAATTCAATTTTTTTATAATTTAATTTATGTACAATAACGAAGTAATTTATATTTGGTTTAATAATATAATTTTTTATANATATCAGTTTCAGTTATTAATAGAAAATATATGGATTCATAATTAATAGGATATTTATTGATATTATTTAAAAATAATAATTATTATATAAAATTAGCAAATGACAATATTAACCTTTTCATTTAAAAAATAATTTAAAACAAATAAAATTCATTGATTGGTTGAGAGGGAGGTTGCATAGGTTGTACAAATAAGGAGAGTTGTAAAAGAAATATACCCCATATATATATATACATATATATACATATATATATATATACATATATATATATACATATATATATATATATATACCATATTATAAGAACATTGCTCAAATAATCTTTTAAATATTCAATATTCTTGATTAATGCATATCGCTCAAAATTTAAGGATGCGTGTAATTTATTCATCTATACTATATCACAAATCATTTGAGAAAAACTCTTAAAACCACTTTTATGCATGAAATACTATTAGTTGATGCATATTACTTAAAATTCAATATTACAAGTAAATTATGTATGCATACAACTTATTAAAGCTTCATTTTTAAATTCGTGTAACTAACTGTAGATAAATATCTCATTTTAAATATAAAAACTCTAAAATATAATTAGAATTCTAACACAATACTTAATTATTAAAAGAACTTTATTATTAAATCAAAAATAAATTACTTTATTATTAAACATAAATTAAATTATAACAAAAAATTGAATTAGAAAACGAGAACTTTTAAATGGTTAACTTAATACCAATATGGATATTATTTTTTTCAAAGTTTTAAGATATCTTTAAATTTATATTTTATTTAAAAATAAAAACATTATTGTTTTCTCAAAATCATGTAAAACCGTATATATCAATAGAAACAAAGAATAAAACAAAATATTAAAATCAAAATGTATCTCGTTGTATTGTGCGAGTATCATTTTTGTCATAGTAACTGTCTTATAATTTTAGAAGTCTTATTTTTAAAAACCACGTGTGGTTTACTCTATATTTTATTTGAATTTTGAGGTAAACTGATATCATTTCCTTATGGGTAATATTTGATATATGCAGGATTGTGTTTTATTAATCTATACTATATTATAAAGCATTTGACAAAAATTTTAAAAATTATTTTTTATGCATAAAGTACTATTAATTAATGCACATTACTTAAAATTCAAGATTATAAGTAAATTATACATAAATACGACTTATTAAAGCTCCATTTTTGAATTCGTATAACTGTTTGTAAATAAAATAATCAAATACAAGATATATATCGTATTTTAAATATAAAACTCTAAAATATAATTAAGATAGTTATTGACTCCTAACAAAATACTTAATTATTATCTTTATAAAGAATTATATTATTAAATCAAAAAAATAAATTACTTTATTAATAAAAATACATTTAATTGTAATAAAAAATTGACTTAAAAATTATTAAAAACGAGA
>NC_037536.1:14261906-14266927 GCF_001531365.2 Cynara cardunculus var. scolymus | reverse complement strand
ATTTTTAAATTTATATTTTATTCAAAAATATAAACATTATTGTTTTCTCAAAACCATGTAAAACAATATATATATATACATATATATATACATATATATATATATCAATAGATAAAAAAAATAAAACAAAATATTAAAATCAAAATGTATCTCGTTGTATTGTGCGAGTATCATTCTTGTCATAATAACTGTCTTATAATTTTAGAACTATTATTTTTAAAAACCACGTGTAGTTTACTCTATATTTTATTTGAATTTTGAGGTAAAGTGATATTTATCCTTATGGGTAATATTTAATATATACAGGATTGTGTTTTATTAATCTATACTATATTATAAAGCATTTGACAAAACTCTTAAAAATAATTTTTTATGCATAAAGGATTTATTTTTTAAAAAAAACTTTGGATGCTATAGCCCATCACCCTCCTCTCTGCCGTTCTTGTTTCCTTATATGCCAATAGCCGACACCTGTGACTCATGGTGCCTCCAAGAACTTAACAGTTCTCTCTTAACTAATTAGAGGGTGATGATTGGTTGTATGTTACATCTTCTATTAATGGTTTGATGGTCATGGAAAGTATTATTGTTGTGGTGAGTGTTTTGGGTCATACTTTACCCTTAACTCTTGTTTTCTAACATTTTAAGATGTCATCTTGAATGATCAATAATATTTGTATATTTGTAGATGTGCTTGATAAGCACTAAGTATGAATTGAAGTGACCCTGAAACATATATGTGTTAACCTATGCAGATACTTATTGTATCGACATTGTTACAGGGAGATAAATATCACTAGTGAAAGCCAAACTAGTTCGAGAACTGGAGTCTTTTTAAATTATTTATGTCCATGTTTAATGTGAAACAATATTCGGATGATGAGGAACATTCTAGGAAAGACAGATCATCATGATGTTTGGAACCGTCATGTTTTGGTGATAAAAAAAATAATCCATACAAGGCAACTTCTCATACTTATGATCTTAATCATTTTAAGATCCCATTAGAACGTGTTGCACTACCAAAAGAGGACAATAACCGACCGCATCAACCATCGGTGAGCCGTCGGTATTAAACCCACCTACCCTAGTAGAACAGAGACAAGAATGATTTGTTAGGGTGAGCCGTCTCCACCATAAGCCTCTCATCATGCTTTGGAAGTTGTTCATTTCCAACATCTCCATCTTCAACTGCTCAAGTTGTTGAATAAATTTTTATTTGCAGTTTTTATTCCATTTACCCAAAATATTGCTCAAGCTGATCTACTCCTAGAGTCTCTGTCGGAGCTTCCCACCAATAACTATCTTACCTCGCTTTCATTACCTTGTCAAGTTCTTCATTGTCTCTTTCTTAGCTTCCAATCGATCAACCATGTTGGCGGCCTACTTGCTGAGTTTTTGGCGTCAACATTGCAATGAAGTTCCACAATTTGAGATATGTTTTCCCGGAGGCAGATTTTGTTCATGGAATCAATTTAAAACCATCTAAATACATGGATTGGCAGATGAGAATGCCTTTTTAATTGCGGAGAACAAAATGATTGCAATTCTCCACCCCACATTAGGGTGTAAATCTAGCTTGCCTTTTTGAAAATACCTTAATGACGTTTGAAGAAAGTGACAGCCAAACTTCTTTCATCTATTACTTTTGTTATCTTGATCTTTGGTCTTTTTAGGTACCATCTTGAGGATGAGAGGAAGTTTCTCCAAGTAGCGTAACAGATATATATATGTACATCTCTTTGATTTTTTCATGGTTTCCTCTAGTAGAAACTAACGATTATTAAAATACTCATTAGTTTCTACAAGAGAAAACCTGGAAAAAAAATCCAAGAGATATATGTATATTTGTTATGCTAGCTACTTGTAGAAACTTCCTCTTATCTTCCAAATGGTGCCCAAAAAACCCAAAGATCGATATAACAAAAAATAAGATATGATAGAAGCTTGGCGGTCACCTTCTCAAAACGTCATTCAAGTATTTACAAGAAGGCAAACGAGCTTTGCACCCTTTGTGGGGTGGAGATTGCAATCATTATGTTCTCTCCAATTAAAAAAGGCATTCTCATTTGGCCATCCATATGTTGTTGAGATGATTTTAGGTCGCTTTTTCGAATAAAATCATCCTCTAAATTCAAGCATATCTCAAATTGTGGAATCTCAATGCAAAGTTGACACCAAAAAACACAAGAAGCAGCTCACCAACATGCTTGATCAATTGGAAGCTGAGAAAAAGACGATAAAGAACTTGACAAGATAAAGAAAGTGAGACAAGATAGTTGTTGATAGGAAGCTCCAACAGAGACTTTAGAAACAGAACAACTTGAGCAATTTTTTGGGTTAAGGGGTAGAACCCCAAATAATAATTTTACTTCAACAACTTCGAACAATTGAAAGTATTGATGTTGGAATTGGAGAAGAACTTAGAAAAGTATATGAGGCTTATTGATAAGCATGGTTTATTACATGCTTAAAGTACCTATTTCTTATATTTATTAGGTAGATTTTCATAGTTTATCCCAACCTTGAGTCATTTTTAMTTCTTTATTTTCCATTTATTATGTTTGGAGCTAATTGTGATAATGGATCTGTTTTTACAACAAGTTGGAGTAGATAACAATTTTTTTGACTCVGTTTACTGCACTGTGATGCTGCAGCATTCCAGCAGCATTGCCAGGCTGCGAATTGGCTTTTTGTGGGAGGTGCTTAATGGTTYAGCTGTGTCTTAGAGGAAGGTCTGAGTTGATTAAGCCCTCGATTTTGGACTATTTGCAGCTGATGTCAAGATGGAGAAAAAACTTTTTGGTTGACCCTTTTTGATGGAGAAGAAAGCCCCTTTTTAATGTCTTCTMTTATTGTACTTGTGTACTTGGTGCTTGCTTTATATTTTTTGTCTTTTTCCTTCTTGGCTAGTATTTAAGGAGGCCTTTGGCCATTGTTTTGGGAATCCCCTTCCATACACAACTTAGACGAAACTTGAGTCCAAGATTGTGCTCTCAAAAACTCTTCCATATTATTAATATTAKTCTAATCTTTTAAGTTTAATTATTGTTCTTCATTTCTTGTCTTTTAATTATTGTCATTTATTTTACGTCTTTACTTTCCGTTATTTACATTCTGTCATTTACATTTACGTCTTTACTTTCAGTTATTTACTTNATTAAATTAATATTTTTAAAAGTTCTTGTGTTTTGGTGTAATTTTCTTAATTAAATTCTGTTAGTTATCAATGATTATCATAACTATATTTTAGATTTTTCTTATTTAAAATGAGATATTTATCCAATATTTGATTATGTTTATGTAACACCCTTGTCCCATGTGGCCGGAGGATGGTGTGTTACGGAGGAAAACAAAACAAGATAAATAGCTAATATAAATACAGGATGACCAGAGCAACTATGAACATTCATCAAAAGAAGGTGGTAGACTAAAAGTTAAGACAACATGGATTCATTTACAATATATACATAACCAAAAACTGCTATATTATCCAAGGTCGTCTTCAAAATAGTCATATTCCATCGCTCTCAGTCCCGTGATAATCCCACCTACGATCATGTACCTGCCGAGGACAAAACAAACCTCGGCTGAGTCAAATGCTCAGTGAACGGATAATTCAAATAACAAAATTGCAAGTATAAATCGAGTTAATAAAAGCTAATAATTATAAGGAATCCGAAAACCAGAACATGAAGGGATCAATTAATAATTTACATGAAATGTTCATACTAAAATAATTTAAAATAATATCATCAAGTCAAGAATTGAGAAATAAATAAGAAAATCAATTGGGTTCGAGGGTTGTACGGACCACTCGAACAATGGAAAATGAGTGTAGGGCAATACACTCAATTTCCTTCCGATAATCGGCTCCCGAAAATGGTTCCCGAATACGGCTCCCGATAACGGTTCTTAGGATCGATCCATTCGCCCTCAAATTAGCCGGTATCAGACCAGACCCACTTATTGACATTGGGGTATAATAGCGAGGACACCATGACAATTTATAGCCGCCATGGAGGCGTTACGACATCATTGCCCTCGATGTCTTGCCTTAAAGCACAAAGTGTTCAAATCACCAAAAACATATCAATTCAATGTGAAAAGGGGTAATCTCACAAAATATGAAACTATAATTATATATAAGTGATAGATCCCGAGATGGTAATGAGATACAATATTGCCTCTATATTGTATTAGTAATTAAAGAAAGTCACACGAATCAGGTATCCGTACCTTAGACGGCAATCGAAGAAGTAAGCACGTAGCTCCTATCCCCTTGTTAATGCCCCTTTCTTATTCTAAAATTGGTCCTGAATAAGTTAYACATGATTGTGACTGATTGATACAAGATCTACGGATGTTACAGTCCTCAAAGCACAAAGTACAAGCAAAAATAAAGCTACTAAATCCCCTGCACCAGACAGCTTTGAACCAACTTGACTTTGATCATTTTTATCATACTTAGAGATGCATTTAGGTGTTAATGTCTAAACAAAAGTTGTAGGCCGATTACTTAGGGTTCCAGTCGATTTGGATTCATTCTGTTTGGAGCAAAAACCTATTTTATATGAATTTTCTAAAAACAATATGCAAATCCCGTTTTTGCACAGGACCAGCTACATAAACTCACTGTTTTGAACATTATGGAGGTAAAATCAAGTCTGAACATAAACTACAAAGTTGTAGTAGCACACAGATACCTTTCCAACAATATAAGGTACACCTTAATCAGATCAACGAGTGATTTTATATGAATTTTTAAACAACCAGCAGCACAAAGATTCTTATGCACAACTCAAAACAGTCCCTTTTATATAAATTTGACACTAATGATAAGCATGGTTTATTACATGCTTAAAGTACCTATTCCTTATATTTATTACGGAGATTTTCATAGTTTATCCCAACCTTGAGTCATTTTACTTCTTTATTTTCCATTTATTATGTTTGGAGCTAATTGTGATAATGGATCTGTTTTTACAACAAGTTGGAGTAGATAACAATTTTTTGACTCA
>NC_037536.1:14258167-14260070 GCF_001531365.2 Cynara cardunculus var. scolymus | reverse complement strand
TAATTAACTAAGAGATGTAAGGTTGACCAACTTTTGTTTTTTATTAATATTATACGTAACGGTTATTTGAAATCGTCATTTATGTATATTTTATAATATTTGTATTTGATTATACAAGTCAATTTTTTTTTTTAACATTATATATAAAGTAATGATAAATCAGATTGAAATCTCTAAATTAACATATTCTATTATTCAATTTTTTTTAACATCTGGTTTGTTTTAATTAATATGTTATATTATTAGTAAATTATTTTAATATATTATGAAATGTTGAATTTTATTATTTTTAAACATGTTTGGCCATTTTACATTTTTAAAATAGCTTATCAGCAAGTTTTTGCTAAAAATATTTAGTTCATCAGCTAACTTATCAGTTATCATTTAACTTATTATTATTAGCCAACTTATTAACAATCAGCTAACTTATCATCTATTTTGCTAAACATAACTTTTATTATCTAAAATTTTATAACGATGAAGACCCATTATTTAAATAATGATGAATTCAGTAAGGATTTTATAATTATATTTAAAGAATTACTTGATCATACATTGAAACACATCTTTCATAATATTTTTCCAAGTTTTTATATTTTGATATTTAACATATTCACCAAAATAAAGAAAATAAAGAGAAAAAAATTTCCAAATTAAAAAAATAACACAAATTAAATGTTGAAAGAGAGAAATACATTTTTATTATTTTTCTATTCTTCCACCAAAATAAAGCTTATTAAATACGCCAATATAATATATCATATTGTTATATTTATATTTAAATACTTCAGTATATAAAAATGCTTTTTATTTATTTATTAATATCTTAAATAATCAAAAATTGCCAAAAATACTCAAATAGTTTATTATGCAATTATTGTAACTTTAATTTAACAATTGTATACTAAACTTTTGAAATTACCATTTTAACAAAAGTTTGATGAAAATTAAGTAATATGCATCAATATACAGTATTTTATGTATAAAAATTGGTTTTTAAAAGTTTTTATCAAATGCTTTATAATATAGTAATGATGTGAAAAACATAATATATTTTTCATATATCTATACTATTTTATAATGCATTTGACAAAACTCTTAAAAATCATTTTTATGCATAAAAGTACTATTAATTAATGTACATTACTTAAAATTCAAGATTACAAGTAAATTATACATAAGTACAACTTATTAAAACTCCTTTTTTGAATTCGTATAACTGATTGTAGATAAACATAATCAAATACAAAATAAATATCATATTTTAAACTAGAAGGGTACTCGCGCAATGCAGCAAGATACATCTTGATTTTAATATTTTGTTTTCCCTGTCGATGCTATAATACGTTTTTATGTGGTTTTGAGAAAAACCATAATGTTTTTATTTTTGAATAAAATATAAATTTGAAGATATCTTAATTTTTTTTTTAAAACATATCGATATTAATATCAAATTAACTATTTAAAAGTTAATTTTTTTATTATCATTTAATTTAGGTTTAATAAGGAAGTAATTTATTTTTGATTTAATAATATAATTTTTTATAAAGATAATAATTAAGTATTCTGTTAGATTACAATGATTATCCTAATTATATTTTAGATTTTTTATATTTTAAAATAAAATGTTTATCCAGTATTTGATCATGTTTATCCGTAATTAGTTATACGAATTCAAACATCGAGCTTTAATAAGTTGTACTTTTCCACAATTTACTTATAATCTTGAATTTTAAGTAAACATTGGTTTTATGTGGTTTTGAGAAAGTGATAATGTTTTTATTTTAGAAAAAAATAAAATTTTAAAAATATCATAAAATTTTGAAAAAAAAATATCGATACTAGTATTAAATTAATCTTTTTAAAAGTTCTTGTGTTTTAGTATAATTTTCTTAATTAAATT